>NC_053022.1:531159991-531181060 GCF_003073215.2 Triticum urartu | reverse complement strand
TGGACATTGCCTGTCATCCACTCAAGGACCCAAGTCCTTGGATCCCTGTTGTAGCCTCGAATGTGAAGAGTTGCATAGAACTGTAGCAGAAGCTCTTCATTCGTGTTCCTTATCTGTGACAAACTGCAACAGTCCAGCATCTCTGAAGCAATCCAATACTTCTTCAAGGCAGGGCAGGCCAACTATAGCTTCAGAGTCGAGGCGCATATGTGGAAATATGCGCTCTTGATTGTATAAGACGCAGGAATAGTAGTGACGCTGCTGATAGCTCCAGAACCGATCTGATGAAATGCGAGGTCTGATATAAGGGTTCTTGGAGCTGTTGAAGAAGGTGTTATGTGCCACGAAGCCATTCACATTGAAGACCCCAGGTGAAGTGGCAGTGCCTGGGAATCGTGGAAGTCTTGGCTTGGGCTTTTGGACTTGAGGTCTATGCTTGACATGATACTCAAATTGTGGACCCGCAGCAGGTGGAGGAACCAGAACGGACCAGCGGACCATAACAGGCTGACCATGATGAAATGCCAGCTCAATGTATGAGGTCTTGGAGGGGGAACAGGAGCATTGGCATTGTCTTCATGGGCTTCAGGGGCCACATTGGTTTCAGGTGCTTGTACCTCAGGTGCTTCAGCATTGACTTCGGGTGCTGCAGTGGCTTCAGATGCTTGGACTTCTGGCACAGCAGTAGCTTCAGGCACCATATTAGCTTCAGCCATGACAACGTCATTGGCTTCAGCGGTGATGTTGGTGGCCGCCTCAGGGTTGTTAACCTCCACTTCAGGAGCTGGAGGGTCAGACACGTTCGCCTCGAGAACAACATCTTGGTGGGATGGGGGTGTAGCAACTCTTTCAACTCTTGGTGCTTCTTCTTCATCGGCTGATGCAGCCGGAATATCTTCAGCCATTTTGGCTTCGGACTCAGACATGTGCATAGTGGGAGTGACTTGGGGCCTTGGTCCTTTGCGAAGCCTGCGTAATGCTGGCGACGCTTGTGGAGATGGAGTGCGCTGGGCCTCAAAGTCATCGTCATCTTGCACTGGTGGGGTAGCTTGTGGTTGGGGAGAGCTTGGAGTGTCTTGTCGTTGTGGGTGATCAGCCCACGATGCATCCTGAGAAGTTAGCGTCAGAGGACGACCAATGCTGATGAGTTCGCTATGCGTGAGCACCGGCGATGATACCAATTGGTGCTCGATCTGAGGAAGGACTTCATCATCTTCATTATTGTCGTGAGGACCAATGTCTTCAGCTGCGGTGGGTCAACAGCTGGATTGTCTTCAGCTTCAGGAGCCTCTGGAGAAGCAGGCTCATGAATTACCACTTGGCGTTCTTGATTTTCAGACGCAGGACGAGCCACTGAGATTGGCTCGACCTCAAGGGGCTCTGTGGGAGCAGCCCGATCTCTCTTCTTGGTTTTGCGTTTCTTAGTTGGAGGAGCATCATCAGTGGTGCCCTTGGTTTTGCGCTTTCTGGCTTCAGCTTCAGCAGCCCTTGTTTTCTTCAGCTTCTGAAGCCACTGTGGGGACCTTAGGCTTCGAAGCCTGTCATACTGGCTGGGAAGACAATTGATGTACTTCCTGGCTTGGTGCTTCGGGTTCTGCCACAGCTGGCTTCTTCTTCTTCTTCGCCGCCATTCTAGGGTAGATTCCTGGTCGCCCCAAGGCCTTGCACTTTTCAGCCTCATTGTATCCTTGGACACATTTAGCAGCAAGATCCTTCATGCGCTCACGAGAACCTTTGGCTTCTTCGCGTTTGGTTCGGAATGCTTCCTTAAGCTCATGCATCATGGTCTGGAAGTTTTGAATGTCTTCAACATTGAGCTTGGCCATGTGCTTCTTGAACCGAGCCTTTTCATAATCTATCTTATGCTTCAGTTCAACAATCTTCTGAGCTAGAGCCAGCTTAGTAGCAATGGCTCCATGGAAGGCGACGCTGAGGCCAATGGGAAGCTGAAGATCATCAAAGCTGACATTTGGACTGTCAAACCACTCATCAATGAATGTGTTGATGATTCAACATCAAAGAGAGGAAGGTCATTGAAGATTTCTGCCTCTTGCTTGCTCTTGATCAACTGCTCAAGAGCATCATCGCCAAGATCGTCGTCGTTGGACAGATCAATGGCGTCATTGCGCAGAATAGCAGTAGCGGTCAGTCTTGGCTAGTGGGTTGCAAGGGCATCTTCACTTTGGAGGGCTTGGAGATGCGTGACAAATCTTCAAACTGCACACTGAGTTCAGGAGGTGCAGTGGCTAGAGGCTTCGCCCATGAGACCTTTGGTGCAGGGGCAGCTTTGAAGCTTTAGGCCTTTTCAGCTTCTTTGGCTTCGGTGGTGCAGGCGCTTCATCAGATTCAGCATCGTCTGCAGGTTGATCCATGACTGCCCCTTGAACCATAATATGAGTGATGAGACCTTCCAGGTTGTAGAAGGGCCCAACAAGATTGGGTTCAGCTTCGTGTGAGCCATCGGCACGAGGAGCAGAGGGACCTGGGTTGAAGTCTAAGCCTCACGACTTCTTGTTTTCTTTGTCCGAGTTCCTGGCAAACTAAAGGTTGCACTTGAACAGATTGTCGTCACACACCATAGCAGTGACGATGGGTCCGCATCTGTAGGCTGTGGTCCACGGAACCATACAAGGATAGAAGCCTTGTTCAATGGCTTCAGCTCTGGACCTGGGTTGAAGATTTTTATATAGGATGTCTCCCCACGGTCGCTTGATGGCATTCTTCTCAGCATACTCCTGGGTCACGAACCTGTACTTGAACCACTGTTCTGCCCAATATCTTCGAATCCATTGGATTCGAGTTTTTCGCTGATTGTAGTCCTCCTCGGATCTGTCTTGTACAGCTCATAGAGGTCAGGAGGCAAATCTCTTGAGGTGTTGCCATGAAGCTGTCTGCCACCCTTCCTTGCAGATTTTTCTGGTGCCATGAAGTTTAAACTGAAAGGCTACGACACTGTCAAAGTCTTCCGTCTACTGGTCAGACAGGAACTAGCTTCAGGAGAATTTATATGATGTTGTAAGAATTCTGTAAATGAATGCAGACTATGAGAACCAAGGGATTCTCCCACGGACATGTACCTATGATAGCATTAAGGTGCGAGGGAAGGGGAAGAGGTCATATGCATTCTCAGAAGATTTTGAAGATAAATCAGTTTAGAAGACATTGACTTCATAGTGCGAAGACATTCACTCATAGATAGAGAGTTGGTTCCAGATTTGTACAAATCCATGAATAAGTACAAGTGAGGAATCTAACTACTTTGTGAAGCATAAGTGAACATTCTAGGAATATTATGAGATGCAGTATGAAATAGATTCAACTTGTGTGAATAGAAACTGCTTGTGGTAGAAAATGACGAATCTATAGGATCAAAGAGGCCGTAAAAAGGAGGTTTTATTTACCACACGAAGAACTGCTAGACGGAGTGGGAGAGGAGGCCGAGCAGTTCGATCTTCCGTGCCCTAACTTGGCGACGGAGGACACCTATGGCGACAGTGGAGAAGACGATGTCCGCGGCCGGCGTGAAGACAGCGTCGGTGAGGTTGCGGCAGCGAAGCGCTTCATCGCCGGCGTCGTCGAGGGCTAGCGGTGGCGCTAGGGTTTGTGCGAGAGAGGAAGAAGGGATAATGACTGTGGTGAGGCGTGTATTTATAGGGATAGGGACGGTACAGTGTTATTACACAGGTGCCCCTGGCGATTCACATCTGAAGGACACGTGGCTATCATGCAACACATCGGAGGTTGTTCCACGTTCCCACGCACGCCTGGATTGTCGGGTGGCCGTTCCCACTTCTCCGGGTTTCAGGTGAAAGGATTTAGCATTGAAAACGGATTAATGTTTGTCTCTGTGTCTTCTGCTGACAAGGATGCAGAGAAGACATTTTGACAGTGTCAATAGAATGCATATGATTTGGATAGATAGACTTAGGAAAGAAGCATGGAGGGGTTAGGGTCCGATCACATTCACTTACTTCAAAAGATTCAGCAAGAAGCCATAGCTATAAGTGAATGTTGTAGAGGACAGAAACCAAATCAGTATGTTGAAGATAAACATGAAGACATTTTAACATTGAAGACAGACAAAATGCGAATACTTTGCAAATGTAACGCCATGAGAAAAACACTTCAAAGGGAAAAAATTGGTGGTGGCGTTACCCACCGTATAGGAAATATTAGACCCAGACACAGCGCACAATTATCGTGGAGCTCCGAAGTCAAATTCCATGTTAATATATTCACACTCAGAATGTAAGTCTTCATTGATTGAAGATATACTTTACTTCGTGTGTTGCACATCTAAGTCATCAACATGCTTAAGTGTTAGGATGTGTGCCTGATCACAGGACATTTGAGGATTCCAAGATATTTGTCTCACACCGTAACTTACAAAACCTCTTCACATCCAAGGGCTTGGTGAAGATATCTGCCAATTGCTCTTCAATGTTGACGTGTATGATATCAATATATTCCTTCATAACATGATCTCTGAGAAAGTGATGATGAATTTCAATGTGCTTTGTCTTCGAGTGCTGAACTGGGTTGTTGGCAATCTTGATGGCGCTTTCATTGCCGCAGTAGAGTGGCACTTGCTTCAGATGAATGCCATAGTATTTGAGTGTATGCTTCATCCATAGAAGCTGAGTGCAGCAAGATCCAACAGCAATGTATTCAGATTCAGCAGTGGAGAGAGATACATAGTTCTGCTTCTTTGAAGACCAACATACAAGCGATCGTCCCAGAAAATGACATGTGCCTGATGTAGGCTTGCGATCCACCTTGTCACCAGCATAATCAGCATCCGAGAATCCAACTAGATCAAACTCTGAGCCCTTTGGATACCATAATCCTAGTGTTGGGGTGTGAGCCAAATATCTAAGAATTCGCTTCATAGCTAAGTGATGTGATTCCTTTGGTGCCGCTTGGAACCGGGCACACATGCAAACACTAAGCATGATATCTGGCCTAGATGCACATAAATAAAGCAAAGAACCAATCATGGAGCGGTATACCTTTTGATCGAAATCTTTACCATTGTCGTCGGGACCCAGATGGTGTTTGGCTGGCATTGGCATCATGTAGCATTTGCAGTCTTGCATTCCAAATTTCTTTAGGCAATCTTTGAGGTATTTCTCTTGAGATATGAAGATGTCGTTGCATTGCTGACGTATTTGAAGACCAAGGAAGAACTTCAGCTCACCCATCATGGACATCTGATATTGCTCTTTCATCATATATCCAAACTCTTCACTGTATTTCTGATTAGTGCAGCCGAAGATAATGCCATCCACATATATTTGGCACATAAACAGTTCACCATCATATGTCTTCGTGAAGAGAGTGGGATCCAGGGAACCAGGTTTGAAGCCTTTGCTATTTAGGAAGTCTTTGAGTGTGTCATACCAAGCCCGAGGGGCTTGTTTGAGGCCATGCAGTGCCTTGTTGAGCTTGTACACCATGTCAGGATGTTTTGGATCTTCAAAGCCAGGCGATTGTGCAACATACACTTCTTTTTCAATCTTGCCATTGAGAAAAGCGCTCTTCACATCCATTTGATACAGAAGAATGTTATGATGATTTGCATAGGCCAGCAGTATGTGTATAGCTTCAAGCCTAGCCACAGGAGCAAATGTTTCATCAAAGTCAATCCCTTCAACTTGAGTATATCCTTGAGGAACGAGACGAGCTTTGTTTCTGACAACTTGACCATGCTCATCTTGCTTGTTGCAATATATCCATTTAGTGCCTATTATATTGTGCTTACGAGGACCAGGACGCTTAACCAGTTCCCATACATTATTCAGCTCAAACTGTTGAAGCTCTTCTTGCATAGCTTGAATCCATTCAGGTTCCATGAAGGCTTCATCAACTTTCTTGGGTTCAGATATTGAGACGAATGCGAAGTGCCCACAGAAGTTTGCTAGCTGTGTTTCCCTTGAACGAGTGAGTGGACCTGGTGCATTGATGCTATCAATTATCCTCTCAATCTGTACTTCATTTGCAACACGAGGATGAACAGGACAAAGATTTTGCTCTTGCTGATCATTGTCATCGTTAGAAGGATTGTCTTCAGGCTAAGCATTGTCTTCAGGTTGATCAGGTGCAGAGATGATAAGTTCCTCTTCAGGCTGAGCTTCAGATGGTATGATTTCTCCAGTTCCCATAAGTTTGATTGATTCACTGGATGGAACTTCATCTAGCACATTTGGCAGGTGCTCTCTTTGCGAACCGTTAGTCTCATCGAATCGCACATCCAAAGTTTCAACCACTTTATAGTGAAAGAGGTTGAAGACCCTGTAGGAGTGCGAATCCTTTCCATATCCAAGCATAAAATCTTCATGTGCTTTCGGTGCAAATTTTGAAGTGTGATGTGGATCCTTGATCCAGCACCTAGCACCAAATACTCTGAAGTAACTGACATTTGGCTTCTTGCCAGTAAGGAGTTCATAGGATGTCTTGTTCAGAAGCTTGTGAAGATAAACACGGTTGATGATATGGCATGCAGTATCAATGGCTTCAGGCCAGAACTTTCTTGGAGTCTTGTATTCATCAAGCATCGTCCGGGCCATCTCAATAAGTGTTCTGTTCTTGCGTTCCACAACGCCATTCTACTGCGGCATGTACGGAGCTGAGAATTCATGTGTGATGCCCAAGGTATCAAGATAAGTGTCTAGGCCAGTGTTCTTGAATTCAGTGCCATTGTCACTTCTGATGTGCTTGATCTTGACGCCATAGTTGTTCATGGCTCGATTGGCGAAGCGTCTGAAGACATCCTGCACTTCAGTCTTGTAGAGGATTATATATACCCAAGTATATCTTGAATAATCATCAACAATGACAAAGCCATAGAGACAAGCAGTAGTAGTAAGAGTTGAGTAATGAGTGGGACCAAAAAGGTCCATGTGGAGCAGTTCGAAGGGTTGAGTCATTGTCATGATTGTCTTCGAGGGATGCTTGGCCCTCGTTATCTTTCCTGCTTCACAGGCACCGCATAAGTGATCCTTCTTGAACTTGACGCCTTCGATGCCTATGAGATGCTTCTTCCTTGCAAGAGTGTGCAAGTTCCTCATGCCAGCATGCCCTAGCCTCCGATGCCAGAGCCAGCATTCAGAAGCTTTTGATAGAAGACATACGGCTAGTTGTGGTCCTGCTGAGAAATCTACCACGTACAAATCATCTTTCCAATACCCTTCAAATACTAGAGACTTGTCAGATTCCATTAGAACAAGGCAACAATAGTTTCCAAATATCACAATCATGTTCAAATCGCAAAGCATTGAGACAGACATTAAGTTGAAACCAAGGGATTCAGCAAGCATTACTTTATCCATGTGTTGATCCCTTGAGATTGCAACTCTACCTAGACCCAATACCTTGCTTTTACCAGTGTCAGCAAATGTGATGTGACTTTTGTCAGATGGACGTAAAGTTGAGTCCATGAGAAGACTTCGCTTGCCAGTCATGTGATTAGTACACCCACTATCAATAATCCATTCTGAAGCAGCTAGTGTCGTACCCTACATTGTAGTTAGGGGGATAGGTTTCACGAAGAGAATTGTGAAACATAAACATTTGACGAGCAAGTGGATTATGAAAGCTTAGATCGAGGTTAGGACTGATAGGGCAAGTAGCAAGCGACTCAGGAACAAAAAACATAATAAGACCATTTGGGCATTTGATCTTGCGCCCTACAAGATGTTTAAGGTCCCCAACAATAGCTTCAACGAATTTGATTCTCGGCTGGAGACCTTTCCCTGCAAAAGAGAGTTAAGCTTTCTTAGCCACCCACATTTTCAAGGGTGGCTTTGAAGCAATGAGTCTAAGTGCAGCATCTGAGAACTTTGGCTTTGGAGCCCTGGCAAAAAGTCTTGCAGGTGGACAATAGTACTCATAAGAATAAGCAGAGTAGTTCTTGGTCTTATGAGCATGGCGGTTTGATGAAACGCGCTCATATTCATAGGCCTGAGTATGGCTTCCCTACAAAACATTTGCATTAGTGCGACTCAGGTGAGTCCTTTGTCTGTATGAAGCCTTTGGACCATATGAAGCCTGTGGTATGGGGTTTGTCTTCTTCACTTGAGGTGTCATGACGACATTCACAAGAAGATTCTCCAACAACCTTTTCGGCACCCAGACTTTCTTCATAGGTGGCCCATTCCTGTAGTTAGTACCAATATACCTGGCAAACAATTCACCATTCTGATTCTTAAACAGTTTATAGTTTGCATCAAAGGATTCATCAATAACAATGGGATTATCACAATTGAATCCTGACAGGGTGGATGGATCCACTGAGGGTTCCTTTGCAGCAACCCATCTGGTTTTGGGGTACTGCTCAGGTTTCCAGTAAGAGCCATCAGCATTCATTTTCCTTTCGAACCCAAGACCCTCTTTCCTAGGGTTTCGGTTCAGGATCTGCCTTTTGAGAACATCACATAGTATCTGATGCCCTTTGAGACTTTTGTACATCCCTGTTTCAAGCAATTTCTTCAACCTTGCATTTTCATCAGCAATAGCAGTGGTATCCTCAGCAGAGGGGTTAGTTACCACATCAACAGTTGAAGATATTGCAATAGTAGCAGCAGTAGAACACCCAGCAACAGAAGTAGCGTTGTCACGCTCAATGCATTTAAGACATGGTGGTTCAAATCCTTCCTGAGCGGAACTGTTCTGTTTGGCGCGAAGTGACTCGTTTTTGTTTTGAAGATCTTCATGAGCCGCTCTCAATTTCTCAAGATCTTGCTTCCTTTGAAGATAATCATAGGAAAGCTTTTCATGAGTTGTTGAGAGCGTTTCATGACGACTTTCAAGTTCCTCATACTTAACATGAAGATTTTTTATGTCTTCAACTAAGGACTGAGATCGAGTCATTTTAGCGTCTAACAGGTCATCGCTTTTGTCTAATAGTTTTTGAATATGTTCCATAGCTTTTTGTTGTTCAGTTGCAATTTTAGCAAGTGTTTTGTAGCTGGGTTTGGAACCACAATCAGAGGCATCTTCACTGGATGCTTGATAGTGAGTAGTGTGTGTGTGTTTACCTTGGCACCGTGTTCCATGAAGCAGTAGGTGGGAGCGGAGTAGTCCTTGTCATTTGCATCGGTGTCGGTGATGAAGTCATTGTCTTCAGTGTTGAAGATGGACTTGGCAACGTATGCTGTAGCCAGACTTGCAATGCCAGAATCGGACTCCTCCTCAGACTCCACCTCCGCCTCCTCAGAAGCGGACTCCTCTTCTGAATCCATTTCCTTGCCAACAAACGCACGAGCCTTGCCAGATGAGCTCTTCTTGTGTGATGAAGACTTTGAGGAAGACTTGGAAGAAGACTTTGAGTATTTCTTCTTCTTCTTGTCGTCAGAATCATACTCCTTGCTCTTCTTCTTCTTGTTGTTCTCATTGTCCCACTGCGGATACTCAGAGATGTAGTGGCCAGGTTTCTTGCACTTGTGACATGTTCTCTTCTTGTAGTCATGAGCAGAAGCTTCATCATTCCTTGAGCTTGATCATGAAGACTTTCTGAAGCCTTCTTCTTGGTGAATTTTTGGAACTTCTTCACAAGCATAGCAAGCTCTTTTCCAATGTCTTCAGGATCATCAGAACTGCTGTCAGATTCTTCTTCAGATGAGGAGACAGCTTTTGCCTTCAAGGCACGAGTTCGCCCATAGTTGGGACCGTAGATGTCTCTTTTCTCAGAAAGCTGAAACTCATGTGTGTTGAGCCTCTCAAGTATGTCAGACGGATCGAGTGTCTTGAAGTCAGGACGTTCTTGAATCATCAGGGCTAGGGTGTCAAACGAGCTGTCAAGTGATCTCAGGAGTGTCTTGACGACTTCATGCTTGGTGATCTCAGTAGCGCCAAGGGCTTGAAGCTCATTTGTGATGTCAGTGAGTCGATCAAACGTGAGATGGACATTCTCATTGTCGTTTCTCTTGAAGCGGTTGAAGAGGTTGCGAAGGACACTGATTCTCTGATCTCTCTGGGTTGAGACGCCTTCATTGACCTTGGAGAGCCAGTCCCAAACTAGCTTAGATGTTTCCAAAGCACTCACACGGCCATATTGTCCTTTTGTCAGATGACCACAAATGATGTTCTTGGCAGTGGAGTCCAGTTGAACGAACTTCTTGACATCAGCGACAGTGACACCTTCACCATCCTTGGGAACGCCATTCTTGATGACATACCATAGGTCGACATCAATGGCTTCAAGATGCATGTGCATCTTATTCTTCCAGTAGGGATATTCAGTTCCATCGAAGACTGGGCACGCAGCGGAGACTTTGATTATCCCTGCAGTCGACATAGCTAAAACTCCAGGTGGTTAAACCGAATCACACAGAACAAGGGAGTACCTTGCTCTGATACCAATTGAAAGTGCTAGTGATCGACTAGAGGGGGGGTGAATAGGCGATTTTTATGAAAGTCTTCAAAACATGGAAGTTTCGAAGACAAACGATAGAAATAAACCTATTATCATGCAGCGGAAGGTAGACTACACTAAGCAAGCAATAGTCAAGTATTCAACGAAGTGAAAGCATAATGACTAATAGCAGCTAGGTAGTATAGATCAGGTAGGAAGATAGTGTGAAGCCAATCAGAACAATCGGTCACTCAGTGAAGACAAAAGATAATGCAATCATACAATGACTTCAATAGAGCCAACAGTAAGTAAAGGAATGGGAAGGATGAAATCAGTGACTCGTTGAAGACAATGTTGTTGGACTAGTTCTAGTTGTTGTGACAACTGTATGTCTGGTTAGGGAGGCTGAGATTCAACTCAGAAGACCGTGTCTTCACCTTATTCCCCTTGAGCTAAGGACACCCAATCCTCGCCCAATCACTCTGGTAAGTCTTCAAGGTAGACTTCCAAACCTTCACAGACCTCGTTCACCGGCAATCCATACCTGGAATTGTGTAGTGTATGTCTTCTTGCGAGTCCAGTCAACCTCTTCAACCAGGCCTTGGGGATGCATTCGAGGCCAAGATCCGTCAAGATGATTTCACATATGAGTCCTTCCATACTCCGAACAGAAGGTCGCAGTGACTTATCGTGTGCTAATGACGTCTACTTAGCTCTTCTGGGCTCTTTTTTCGTGTTAGGGCTTTATAGCATCTTCGCATCAGAGATGATTCCTCTCCCTCAAGCCTACACTTGCTTGCCGCCTTTCCTACCAAGAGTTGCAGTGGTTCGGAAGTTTCGTCTCCCTTACAAACCCCCGAGCTCTATAAAATGCTCGAGTCATCAACAGTTAACTGCGTGTAGCAGCGATCCGCCGTTTATGGTGGATAGCGGGTTAGCCGCGCTTTTGCTGAGCCCTCATTTTATAGTCACCTACGCTAGGCACCGCTGATGCTTAGTTGGCAGTTGTGTAGGTCTCATTGCATGTCGATGAGGGTCACCTTCAGGACTGTGACATCCGCATGTATGTTACTGTTGGATATCATCTACTATTTGCTATGTTCTCTCTTGAAGCATCTACGAATTTCATAAATACTTAAGTACCCGCGGGACAAATTGGTATACTTGGGCTAAGCAGCTCCAGGAAGGTGCACTTTGACCTAGTAGTGTTCTTGGTTGGTCCAGAACTCTTTGTGCCTGCTCATTGCTTCTATGCTTTCTCGCTCTTGCAATGCGAGCATCTGGATTTTTCTCCGCGCCTAAGCTTTTGTCCAGCCTTTCCTCTTAGTCATTCTAACTGGCTTCACTTGGACACCCACTTAACAGTACGGGTGGTTCTCCTATGAGAGGTTTACTAACAAAGAAGGAAAAAGAGAATAACGCCCAGTATAGTACTAAGATATCTGTCTCGGCTCCATGTGTCACTTCAGAATATATTTTTGTTCTCATAGTCTTCAATTCGCGCATAGGTTTCAACTGACTCCACATACTTGCTTCTTAAGGTGTCCTCTTCATCACCATTTTTAGCCAGCCGTTAGCCCTTCCTTCTCTTGGTAGGTGTGACACACTCCGGAATCAATGAGGATTGTTTCTCTACTCGTGTGTTCATCGTAACGACTTCTCACAAAACCCCTATAGTCCGCCTCAACTCCAAGGTGTTTTGATCTTGTACCCCCACAGTCCCAGAAACGACCTAGGAGTGTGCCTACTTGATGCAAGTTCGTTGTCGGCAGCGAGGCGGAGTATATTCAGAGTCTTAAACTGGAGAATGTCGACATTCGCTCTATACACTCTTGGGTGAAGTTGGGTCAATCTCTGTGCATTGGATGTGGAGTTATTTGTACTTCGTTTGATTTGGTGCCAATTGCCCTCAGCCACGACTATAGTTATATATCTGATTTCTGGAGAATGATTTGGTACTCTCCGGGTTTATGAATGAGGAAGTTTGATATCCCTATGGGCCCATTAAAAGCATGTCCTATCGGATTATTCCCGTCGTCGAGTCCTTGCTCCCCGCTGTGTGTTTTCTTTAATGTTCTTATTGTTCATTCAATATCCCTTGCGGACTGCGTTGTGTCTGAGTACCGACGAATGTAAGAAGTCTACCGATACGAGTCTGATCGGAACATCTTGGGAGGAGGTCTATTCCTTCGTTGACCGTGAGAGCTTGTCATGGGCTAAGTTGGGACTCCCCTGCAGGGATTTGAACTTTCGAAAGCCGTGCCCGCGGTTATGGGCAGATGGGAATTTGTTAATGTCCGGTTGTAGATAACTTGAACCTTAATTAATTAAAATGAATCAACTGAGTGTGTTACCGTGATGGCCTCTTCTCGGCGGAGTCCGGGAAGTGGACACGGTGTTGGAGTAATGTTTGCGCAGGTTGTTCTCTAGTTTCTCGCTCGTGCTTTGCCTCCTCTTCTCGCTCTCTTTTGCGAATAAGTTAGCCACCATACTTGCTAGTCGCTTGCTGCAGCTCCACTCATATTTTACCTTGCCTTACCTATAAGCTCAAATAGTCTTGATCGCGAGGGTGCGAGATTGCTGAGTCCCTGTGGCTCACAGATTACTATTACACCAGATGCAGGGCCTGATGATTCCGCTCCAGGGCTTCCATCAAGGGAGACGATGAAAGGACCGTTCTCAATGACTTTTTTCAAAGAAAAAAAAAAGAAATACTGGCGAGTTCGAGTTGACCCTGTGGCTCACAGATACACCAGATTCCGCTCCAGGAGACACGTTGAGCTCAAGTGGGAGTTCGACGAAGACTCTCAACGATACTACGTTTCCTTTCCCGATGATCAGTAGTGGTGCCCAGTTGGGGGTGATTGGGACCGTTGTCGCATGTTGGGTTCTCTTTATTTTGGCGCCGTAGTCGGGCCATGAGTGTTTTGGATGATGTAATGTTATTTATGTACTTGATTGACATGGCGAGTGTAAGCCAACTATGTTATCTCCCTTTTATTATCATATTACATGGGATGTTGTGAAGATTGCCTAACTTGCGACATATGCCTTCAATGCGATTATGCCTCTAAGTCGTGCCTCGACACGTGGGAGATATAGTCGCATCGAGGGGTTGTTACAGGAATAACTGGCGAGCCTATAGTCGCGCAGGTGGTGGAGCAACACTGAAAGAGACCCCCTCTGGACTACACTTAGAAGCCCCATTGCTATGAAGCGTTCCTTACCGCGAGTTGTGTCTAGAAAAATGTTTTGAGTCATTTAGGAATTATATATCGGAGAGTTAGGAATTCTTTTTACTTCCCAGTCTCCTCATCGCTCTGGTAAGGCATCCTGACGTAGAGTTTTGACTCTTCTCTTCTCAAATTTCACTAAATTTTTTTAGGATCACGCGATATCTTGGAATCGTTCCGATGGCTTATGATGAGAACATTGTCTTGGTGCCTCCTGTCAGGGGTTTAGTGGAAGTGTCCCGGGGAGTTGAGCTCTGAGGTGTTGTCATCATAATTTTATCATTGCAGTTCTGGAATACCTGAGTTTAGTACGCCGACATCGAAAATCTCTTTTATGCAGTTCGTTGGTGAGATAACCTCGACGCCACCCAGTACTGGGGCGGGAGTTCGGGAGTATCGCCATAACTTGTATAACGGATGCTTTTCGAAGGTTGAGGTAGATGGTTTCCGAAGGTTTCTTGGTTATGTGTTGAAGGATGGATACAGCTGGATGTAGGATTTGCTAGTTTGGGTGAGATATTATGCTTCCCCTGTATCCCCAACACCTGATTGCATAACCGAAAGGTTCGGGAGTTTCATAGGTGGGAATTCTAGTAGCTCTAGTTCTTCTTCCACGGATATTGGTTTGAGATTGGGATTTCTTACCGATTATTCGTTCTTGATCCGTACCTTGTTGATTTATTTCTCTACCTTAATTCTACGTGGCTTCTCAATTTATGGATATGTGACCATTTCAAGAGGAATGCATTCGTTCATTTTGTTCGGATGTGAAGACTATATGTTGCAATTTTCATTCCGTTGGATTCAGCTTCAATATTTGTCTATCAATGTGCTAATGGTGGTCAACCTCTTCAGGATGGCTCCTCCAACGCGCACGACTCCGAATCCTGATCCACACCACCTCCACCTCCTCCGGAGGCATGGCAAGCTGTGATGGCCGCAACCAATGCAAACACACAGTTGATCATGCAAATTCTTCAAGAGCGCAATCAAGGCAACCAAGGGAATCAAGGCAGCAATCAGAGTCACTTTGCTACACTCAACCAGTTCCTTGCTAACGGGCCAAAGACTTTCAGCAATTGTGTTGAGGCAACCGATGCTGACGATTGGCTTGGATCTGTGCAAGCATTTCGAGTGCAGTAACGTCAGGCCTGAGGACTTTGATCAAGTTCGCTTCCTTCCAACTCAAAGATCAAGCTGCAGAATGGTTCCAGCAGTACAAGGATTCCAGAGGTGGACGTGTTAATCACTTGGGATGAATTCCGTCAAGATTTCCAGAGCTCATATTCCTCAGAGCGTGGTTGAAAGCAAGCGTGAGGAATTCCGCAATCTGAAGCAAGGCTCTTTGTCTGTCTATGACTACAACAAGTTGTTTCAGAAGCTCGCCCGCTTTGCCAAGCAGGACGTGCCTGATGAGAAGAGCATGATATATCAGTTCAGGGGTGGTCTCAGAGAAGATATTCAGCTTGCTCTTGTTCTCTTCGAGCCCTTGAGATACGATGAGTTCTACAACATGGCACTGAAGCAAGAGGCTGCTCAGTTGAGGTGTGATGCTTCCAAGAAGCGAGTCAGAGATGTTACTCCTTCTTCCTCTACTCAAGTGGCCAAGCAGCAGAAGTTTTGGCTTCCTCTCCTCCGTTCCGTCAGCCGTATCAGCAGAAGAGCAAAGGTGGCAGTGGTTCTTCCCACCCACCCAACCCTAGCTTTCAGAACAAGACTTCGTCTCAAGCTCCAAGATCGAGTGCTCCGTACCACCGTCCGCTTTCAGAGGTAACGTGCAACAAGTGCCAACAGAAGGGTCACTATGCCAACAAGTGTTTCAACCAGAGGCGTCTTCCTCCTCCTCCTGTGAGATCGGCAAGTACAGCTGTGGTCAAGCATAACCCCAAGCATGCCAAGGTCAATTTGATGAATGCAGCTCAGGCAGAGGACTCGTCAGATGTGATCATGGGTAACCTTCCTGTTAATGATATTCCAGCTAAAGTTCTTTTTGACACTGGTGCATCGCATTCCTTTTTGTCATGCCCTTTTGCATCGAAGCACAATGTTGATACCGAGATTATGCCCAAAGTCATGCAAGTTGTTTCTCCCGGCAAGCTTTTGACTTCTAGTTTGGTTGCTCCCATATCTCTATCACATTGGGTATTCAAGTTTCTCTCTTCTCCGGTGGTTCTTGGTAACTCGGATATTGATCTTATTCTCGGGATGGATTGGCTTTCTAAGCACAAGGCTCAGCTTGATTGTGCAGCCAGGCAGATTCAATTGACTCATTCGTCTGAGGATGTAATTGTCTTTGCCGCTCGTGATGATACTATCCGTCTGTTTTCTCTCAATGAGAAGGGTGAATTGGATGCCATCTCTCAAATTCCAGTCGTTTGCGAATATCAAGACGTCTTTCCAGAAGAGCTTCCAGGAATGCCTCCGCACCGGCCAGTTGAATTCGTTATTGATCTTGAGCCTGGCACGGAACCTGTGTGCAAACGTCCTTACAAGCTCGGACTGAAGAGTTGAAGGAGCTGAAGAAGCAACTCGATATTCAAGAGAAAATGGGTCTCATCCGCCTAGTTCTTCTCCGTGGGGTTGTGGTGTTCTTTTTGTGAAGAAGAAGGATGGAACGGACCGACTTTGTGTTGAACCGTCCATTGAACAAGAAGACTCAAAGAACAATACCCACTTCCCAACATCAATGAGCTTTCGAACAACTCAAAGGTGCTCAAGTATTCTCCAAGCTTGATCTCCGTATGGGTTATCATCAGATTCGCATTCGTGAAGAAGATATCCCAGACAGCATTCAGAACAAGCTTTGGTTCATATGAATACACTGTCATGTCTTTTGGCCTCGCAACGCTCCTCCGACGTTCTCTCGCATGATGAACTTCATCTTCAACGCCTACACCAATGACTTCGTTTTGGTCTATCTCGACGACATTCTGGTTTTCTCCAAGAACAAGGAAGATCATGCCAAGCACTTGCGTTTGGTTCTTGATAAGCTCAGAGAACATCAGTTCTACGCCAAGTTCTCCAAGTGCGAATTTTGGCTCGATGAGGTTCTTTATCTTGCATATCATCTCTGCCAAGGGCATTGCCGGTGAATCCTGAGAAGGTGTCTGCAATTGTGAATTGGGAACCACCTCAGAACGTGAAGCAACTCCGCAGCTTCCTCGGTCTCGCAAGCTACTGTCGAAGGTTCGTTGAGAACTTTTCAAAGATCGCGAAGCCTCTTTCAAACCTTCTCCAGAAGCACGTCAAGTACGTTTGGTCTCCGGAATGTGACATCGCTTTCAACACTTTGAAAGAGAAATTAGTCACTGCTCCAGTTCTGACTCCTCCTGATGAATCCAAACCGTTCGAGGTCTTCTGCGATGCCTCTCTTCAAGGTCTTGGTGCAGTGTTGATGCAAGAGAAGAAAGTTGTGGCTTATACCTCTCGCCAGTTGAAGCCCAATGAGAAGAACTACCCCACTCATGATCTCGAGTTGGCGGCAGTTGTGCATGCTCTTTTGACTTGGAGACATCTCTATTGGGAAGAAAAGTGGACATTTTCACTGATCACAAGAGTCTCAAGTACATCTTCACTCAGCCTAATCTCAACCTCAGGCAAACTCGATGGGTCAAAATGATTCAAGAGTATAATCCGATATCGAGTATACTCCAGGCAAGGCCAATGTGATTGCTGACGCTTTGAGCAGAAAGGCTTACTGCAACAGTCTGATTCTTAAGCCTTATCAACCCGAGCTTTGTGAAGCTTTCCGCAAACTTAATCTGCAAGTTGTTCCTCAAGGTTTCCTCGCCAACCTTCAAGTCTCTCCTACCTTAGAAGACCAGATTCGCCAAGCCCAGCTTCTTGATGCTATGGTGAAAAAGGTGAAGATTGGGATTGCCAAGAGTCAGTCCAAGTACAAGTGCTACCGCCTTGATGACAAGGACACTCTCTTCTTCGAGGATCGTATTGTGTACCCAAAGGTGACCTCCGTAAAGTGATCATGAACGAGGCTCACAATTCTCTCCTCTCCATCCACCCTGGGAGCACGAAGATGTATCAGGACCTCAAGCAAGCTTATTGGTGGACTTGAATGAAGCGCGAGATTGCTCAATTCGTGAATGAATGTGATGTCTGCAGAAGAGTGAAGGCAGAACACCAAAGGCCAGCTGGTCTCCTCCAACCTCTTGCCATTCCAGAATGGAAGTTTGACCACATTGAAATGGACTTCGTGACTGGGTTTCCAAAGTCCAAGCGTGGCAATGATGCTATATTCGTTGTCATCGACAAACTCACTAAAGTGGCTCACTTTCTGCCTATTAAAGAGTCGATCACTGCAGCTCAATTGGCGGAACTCTATACCTCTCGATTGTCTCTCTGCACGGTATTCCTCAAGTGATCTCTTCAGACCGTGGCAGCCATCTTTACCTCGAAGTTTTGGGATTCTTTTCAGAAGGCCATGGGCACAACATCCGCTTCAGCACAGCTTTCCATCCTCAAACAGCGGTCAAGTCGAGCGTGTCAACCAGATTCTTGAAGATATGCTCAGGGCTTGTGTGATCTCCTTCGGCATGAAGTGGGAGGATTGTCTTCCTTATGCTGAATTCTCCTACAAAAACAGTTTTCAAGCAAGTTCGGGCAAGGCCCCATTTGAAATTCTGTATGGCAGGAAGTGCCGTACCCCTCTCAACTGGTTCTGAAACCGGTGAACGTCAGCTTTTGGGTAATGACTTAATCACAGAGGCAGAAGAAATGTGCAAAGTCATTCGTGATAACCTCAAAGCAGCCCAATCCCGTCAGAAGAGCTACTATGATAGTAAGCACCGTGATTTGGCTTTCGAGATCGGAGATCATGTTTACCTCCGTGTCTCTCCTATGAAAGGTACTCGTCGCTTCGGTATCAAAGGGAAGCTTGCCCCTAGATACGTGGGACCTTTCAAGATTGTCAGCAAGAGAGGCGACCTCGCCTATCAACTCGAGCTTCCTTCAAACTTTGCAAATGTTCATGACGTGTTCCATGTCTCTCAGCTTCGAAAGTGCTTCAAGACTCCTGACCGCACAGTCAACTTCGAGGACATTGAGCTCCAAGAAGATCTCTCTATCGTGAGCACCCAGTTGCTATTCTTGAAGAGACTGAACGCAAGACTCGCAACAAGTCAATCAAATTTCTCAAAGTCAAGTGGTCACACCATTCCGACCGTGAAGCTACCTGGGAACGCGAGGATCACCTCCGTTCTGAGTACCCGGCTTCTTTCAGTCCTAGATCTCGGGACGAGATCCTTTCGTAGTGGTGGAGTGTTGTAACACCCCGGATGTAATTTTCCCAATTTGTACTCCAACTCTTGCCGTTTCCGGCGTTAAGTTATTTTATTTTCTCGGGTTCGGGTCTTTGTCTCCGTGTGTTTTATCGTTGTCATGCATCTCATATCATGTCATCATGTGCATTGCATTTGCATACGTGTTCATCTCATGCATTCGAGCATTTTCCCCGTTGTCCGTTTTGCATTCCGGCGCTTCGTTCTCCTCCGGTGGTCATTTCTAGCTTTCTTTCGTGTGTGGGGATTAAACATTTCCGGATTGGACCGAGACTTGCCAAGCGGCCTTGGTTTACTACCGGTAGACCGCCTGTCAAGTTTCGTACCATTTGGACTTCGTTTGATACTCCAACGGTTAACCGAGGGACCGAAAAGGCCTCGTGTGTCGTTGCAGCCCAACACCCCTCCCATTTGGCCCAAAACCCACCAAACCTCTGCTCCATCATCTGTCCTAGAGCGTTCGATCACGATCGCGTGGCCGAAAACCGCACCTCATTTGGACTCTCCTAGCTCCACTTATGCCTATAAATAGGACCCCCCGAATTTCGGATCTCTCCCTCCCCCGAAACCCTAAATCCCTCTCCGCCGCGCCGGACGTGTCCGACCCGCGCCGGACGTGTCCGCCCGACGCCCGCCGCCGCCCGCAGCCAGTGCTCGCCGCCACGTGGCATCGCCACCTCGCCGCCGCCGCGGCCCGGGAGGCCCAGATCGGGCCCCCGCGAGCCCGAGCCGCCCCCGCGCCTCCTCGCCTCGGTCGCCGCCGCCTCCCTCAGCTCCGGTGGGCGCCGCCGCCGCGGGCCACCACCGCCGCCGCCGCCGCGGCCACCGCCCGGCCGCCGCGCGCCACCGCGCCGGCCGCCGCCTCCTCCTCCGTCCGGCCGCTCCGGCCTCCTCCGACCTCCCGGCGCCGCCCCGGTCTTCTTCCTCTCCGACGAACCTCGACTTCCGTGCTCCGGTGAACAGTGCGCGCCGGCGAGCCTCGGGAAGCGTGCAGATCTGAGATCTGAAATTTGACGGTTGACTTTTCTCCTCCGAACCCTAATTTTTGTGCTAACTTTGACCGGCTATATCTCCATCCGTAGCTCCGTTTGGACATATAGTATATCAAAATGTTCGTCTCGACGAGCACATCATTTCATTCCATTGCATCATTTTCATTTGAGTTCATCTTGATGCCCGAAATGCTGTTAGAAGGGCTTCGTGAGTTATTGTCAGATCTGCTAGTTCATCTTAGACTTTTGTAATTTTTGCCATGATTATTGTGTGCATGATATGCCTGAGTTCTACATATGTTTTGTTAAGGGTTTTGTCATCTTTCCAGATGCAACCCATGTATTTTTAGGATGTGTGTGGTGACTTGTGCAAGCTTGCAAAGTGGTGCACTTGCTAATTCTGTTTTCAGGGACTTAGTGTTTTCACTAAGTCCTGGGATTGTTTATTCATGATGCCATATGTTCATGTTGTTTCCTAGTGATCCGTGCCTCTTTTGAGGATGATCAGTAAGGAGTTTTGTTAATCTTGTAGTGCTCTATCCATCCATGTCTTTGTTTGCATTATGGAGCACCCTAGCTTGAGTCAATCGAGCTCTACTTTTGCTTCGTTGTGAATCTGGGCAGATCGTCAACTTGTTTGCGATTTTGCCGATGTTATTGTAGTTGATCCGTGCATGCTATGCCATTGTTCTTGCCATGTCTAGCTTGTATTTTGTGCCTTCTTTGGATGTATGCTTGTCTTGCCATGACTTGCACCGTAGTGAGTGCATCGAGCTCGTAAACATGCCTTTGTGAGTTATATTCAGCATGTCCCAGTTTTCACTGTCTGAAAACTGATTATGTTTTTGCTATGTTCGTGTGCTTGTTAGTATATTTTGTGATCCCTTTTGCTCAAGGTCACTAAGGGACTTTTGTTAAGCTTGTTGAGTAGCTCCATGCCATGTCTTTCTTTGTCATGTTCAGGTCCTGTAGCATGTTGTTTTGTTGCTCCGAAGAGGGCTATATGATCTGAAATTCCAGACAAGTGTTAATTTCACTAAGTCTGAGATCTGTTTCATTTGCGTTTTTTCCATGCTTGTTTGAACCTGTTAATGGATGATTGGCCGTAGCTCAGTGCTAGACTTTTGTTAAGCATCTTGTGTGCATCCCTGCCATGTATTTTGTTGTCATGTTTGGGTGCTGTAGCATGTTCATCTCAT
>NC_053022.1:531143534-531158991 GCF_003073215.2 Triticum urartu | reverse complement strand
GGAGGGGTGATGAGAGACTGGGAAGTAAAAAGAATTCCTAACTCTCCGATATATAATTCCTAATGACTCAAAACATTTTTTTTCTAGACACAACTCGGCTGCTAAAAGCGATCAAGCAATGGGGCTCCTAAGGTCGGGGAAGGCTCTGATTACCAACTTGTACACACCCTCGATGCGACTATATCTCCCACGTGTCGAGGCACGACTTAGAGGCATAATCGCATTGAAGGCATATGTCGCAAGTCAGGTAATCATCACAAACATCCCATGTAATATAAGATAATGAAAAGGGATAACATAGTTGGCTTACACTCGCCACGTCAATCAAGTACATAAATAACATACATCATCCAAACACTCATGGCCCGACTACGGCGCCAAAATGAAAGATAACCCAACAAGCGACATGGTCCCGATCACCCCCAACAGGGCACCACTACTGATCATCAGGAAAGGAAACATAGTAACGTGAGAGTCCTCGTCGAACTCCCACTTGAGCTCGACGCGTCACCTGGAGCGGAATCACCTGGACCTGCATCTGGTGTAATAGTAATCTATGAGCCACAGGGACTCAGCAATCTCGCACCCTCGCGATCAAGACTATTTAAGCTTATAGGTAGGGTAAGGTAAATATATGTGGAGCTGCAGCAAGCGACTAGCAATATGGTGGCTAACTTATTCGCAAAAGAGAGCGAGAAGAGGAGGCAAAGCGCGAGCGAGAAACTAGAGAGCAACCTGCGCAAACATTACTCCAACACCGTGTCCACTTCCCGGACTCCGCCGAGAAGAGGCCATCACGGTAACACACACGGTTGATTCATTTTAATTAAGTTAAGGTTCAAGTTATCTACAACCGGACATTAACAAATTCCCATCTGCCCATAACCGCGGGCACGGCTTTCGAAAGTTCAATCCCTGCAGGGGAGTCCCAACTTAGCCCATGACAAGCTCTCACGGTCAATGAAGGAATAGACCTCCACCCGAGACCTTCGATCAGACTCGGTATCCCGTACAACAAGATATTTCGACAGGTTAAAACTAGACCAGCAACACCGCCCGAATGTGCCGACAAATCCCGATAGGAGCTGCACATATCTCTTCTCAGGGCACACTCAGATGAGCATCCGTACAACTAAAACCAAACCTCGAGTTTCCCCGAGGGCGCTGCACAGCTCTAGTTTGGACCAACACTCAGAGGAGCACTGGCCCGGGGGGGTTAAATAAGATGACCCTTGGGCTCCGGAAACCCAAGGGAAAAAGAGGCTAGGTGGCAAATGGTAAAACCAAGGTTGGGCATTGCTGGAAAAGCTTTAATCAAGGCGAACTATCAAGGGGTTCCCATTATAACCCAACCGCGTAAGGAACGCAAAAATCCGGGAACATAACACCGATATGACGGAAACTAGGGCGGCAAGAGTGGAACAAAACACTAGGCGAGAGGCCGAGCCTTCCACCCTTCACCAAGTATATAGATGCATTAAGATAACATCAATAATGATATCCCAACAAGAAAGATGTTCCAACAAGGAACGGCCTCCAATCTTCACCTGCAACTAGCAACGCTATAAGAGGGGCTGAGCAAAGCGGTAACATAGCCAATCAACGGTTTGCTAGGACAAGGTGGGTTAGAGGTTTGACATGGCAATTTGGGAGGCTTTCAAGCAAGTGGTAGGCATCGTAGCAATGGCATAGCAAAAGAGCGAGCAAACTAGCATAGCAAAGATAGTAGTGATTTCGAGGGTATGATCATCTTGCCTGCACAGTTGTCAGAGTTGACTGGATCCTCACAAGCAAACTCAACAGGCTCCTCGTTAGCGAACTCGTCTCCCGGCTCTACCCAAACAAGACAAACAAGTAACAAGAACACAATCAACCACGTGCAAGGATCAAACAAGATGATGCAAACATGGTATGCTATGCGGGATGCAATGCTGGATGCATATGCAAGATATGACAGGAAATGCATGAACCTGGCCTCAACTTGGAAATCCAAGTGTGCCACTAGAAAGATGAGATGAAATCGCTTGAAAACGATATAAAGAACGCCGGAATCGGAGTTACGGTTTGGGAATGGCAAGCGATTCAAAAATGGCACCGGTCTGCGATTTACAGCAAGTGACCATCTAAATGCAATGAGATGAACATGCTACAGCACTCAAACATGGCATCAAAATACATGGAAGGGAAGCATTCAAGATGCTTAACAAAAGTCTAGCACTGAGCTATGGCCAATTCATCCATTAACAGGTTGAAACAAGCATGGAAAAAATGCAAATGGCAAACAGATCTCAGACTTAGTGAAATTAACACTTGTCTGAAAATTTCAGACCAAGTAGCTCTCTTCGGAGCAACAAGACAACATGCTACAGGACCTGAACATGGCAAAGAAGAACATGGCATGGAGCTACTCAATTATCTTAACAAAAGTCTCTTAGTGACCTTGATCCAAAAGGGATCAGAAAATATACTAACAAGCACATGAACATAGCTAGAACATAATCATTTTTCAGACTTAGTGAAAACTGGCACATGTTGAAACATAACTCAAGTAGGCATGTTTACGAGCTTGATGCACTCACTACGAAGCAAGTCATAGCAAGACAAGCATACATCTATCAATAACACATAGAATGCAAGCTAGACATGGCAAGAACAATGGCATAGCATGCACGGATCAACTACAACATCATCGGCAAAATTGCAAACAAGTTGACAATCTGCCCAGATTCACAAAGTAGCAAAAGTAGAGCTCGATTGACTCAACCTAGGGTGCTCCATAATTGCAAAAAAGACATGGATGGATAGATCACCACAATATTAACAAAACTCCTTTACTGATCATCCTCAAAGGAGGCACGGATCACTAGGAAATAACATGAACATATGGCATCATGAGATAAACAGCTCTAGGACTTAGTGAAATTACTAAGTCCCTGAAAACAGAATTACCGAGTGCCTCACTTTGCAAGCTTGCACTAGTCACCACACACATCACAAAAATACATGGGTTGCACCTCTGGAAAGATGACAAAACCCTTAACAAAACATATGTAGAACTCATGGGCATATCATGCACACAATAATCATGGCAAAAATGACAAATGTCTAAGATGGAGTAGCAGATCTGAAAATTAACTCAAGTAGCCCTCTTCTAACAGCATTTCGGGCATCAAGATGAACTCAAATGAAAATTATGCAATGGAATGAAATGATGCACTCTCTGAGACGAACATTATGATATGCTATATGCATGAATCGGAGCTACGGATGCGGAGATATAGCATGATGAATATGGGCACTTGGAATGGAAATATCCGGGACTTCAGAAAAAAAACAACCCCAGATCTAGGGTTTGACCCGAGTCACGCGGATCGAGGATGGCGGCGCTCGCACTGTTCACGACAGAGACGAGGTCGCCATCGAGTCGGTATTGAGGAGGGAGGAGGCGGCCGGAGGAGGACGTCGCCGGACTTGGAGGCGCTCGCCGGCGCGTGGGCGGAGGAGGCCGGACGGCGGGGTAGCTGCGGCGACGAGGCACGGCCTCGGGCGTCGAGCGAGGCAGCCGGGTCGGGTCGGCGACCAGGCGAGGCGGCGATGGCCGGCAATGGCGCGGCGGCGGCGGTTTTGTCCGGCTCAGACGGACAATGTCCGGTGCGGCGCGGTGGATTTTTTTAGGGTTTTCGGGGGAGAAGAAGATCCGGATTCGGAGGGTTCTTTAAATAGGCATAGAGGGAGCTAGGAGAGTCCAAATGAGGTGCGGTTTTCGGCCACGCGATCGTGATCAAACGCTCTAGATGATGGAGCAGAGTTAGTGGGTTTTGGCCAAAATGGAGGGGTGTTGGGCTGCAACATACACGAGGCCTTTTCGGTCCCTCGGTTGACCGTTGGAGTATCAAACGAAGTGCAAATGATACGAAACTTGACCGGCGGTCTACCGGTAGTAAACCAAGGCCGCTTGGAAAGTCTCGGTCCAATCCGGAAATGTTTAATCCCCACACACGAAAGAAAGCTAGAAATGACCACCGGAGGAGAACGAAGCGCCGGAATGCAAAACGGACAACGGGGAAAATGCTCGAATGCATGAGATGAACACGTATGCAAATGCAATGCACATGATGACATGATATGAGATGCATGACAACGATAACAACACACGGAGACAAAAAACCCGAACCCGAGAAAATAAAATAACTTAACACCGGAAACGGCAAGAGTTGGAGTACAAATTGGGAAAATTATATCCGGGGGTGTTACAATACGGGCATTGGTATCCCAACCGTGCCATCTGCACGACGCTTGGGGAATAGGCGAATTTTAAGGCGAGCAGGGAGGCGCATAACTTTCACTGCCTTTATAAAGGGATAAGGATTCATCATCGTTCACCCGCGCCTTCTCCTTCCTCTGCCCATCCATTCTGGAGCTCTAGCGCCCAAGCTCTAACTTTCTCCACCCAAAAAAGCACCCCAATCATGTCCGGATCCAGAGCTGGAGGCAAATGGATGGCCTCTTCTGTCAACAAGAAGGACATCAAAGAGCTCTGAGAGGCCGGCTACCTGGCCAAGGAAATTGTTCATCGATTTCCGGCCAAGGGACAGATCGTCCCTACCCCAGAGCCCCATGAGAGGGTTGTGTTTCTCACACACTTCGTCCGCGGGCTGGGATTCCCTCTCCACCCGTTTGTCCGTGGGCTGATGTTTTACTACAGGCTGGACTTCCATGATTTGGCCCCTAACTCTATCCTCAACATCTAGGCATTCATTGTCGTGTATGAGGCCTTTCTCTTCATCCCTCCTCACTTCGGCCTATGGCTGAAGATCTTCAATGTGAAGCCCAAGGTGGTGAGCAGCCAAAAAGTTGAGTGCGGGGGTGCCATGGTGGGCAAGATGCCCAACGTCACCTGGCCTGAGGGCTCCTTTATGGAGATGGTGAAGGGGTGGCAATCGGGGTGGTTCTACATTACCGAGCCGCGTGACACCAACTGGGCGGTGGCCCCCGAATTCTGATCCGGAGTCCCAATGAGGCTCACCTCCTGGCAAGAGAAGGGCCTGCCCTGGGGCTCTCCGGACGAGCTGACAACGCTCCAGACGCGCGTCCAGAATATGATAATCAAGAAAGTCAAGCTCGTCGACGTGGTCCAGGTCATGCTCGTCCGCCGGATTCTTCCATGCCAACGCCAGACTTGCCACCTGTGGGAGTATGACCCGGTCAAGCACCAGACTCTGTTAGAACTCTTCGGCATGACACACGAAGATATATGGAAGGTGCTCTTCAAGTCCAACGAGGTGCCACTGGCCACGGACGAGGATCGTGGGCACGACCTGACCCATCCTGCAAATCCGGTAAGTCCTTTCACGTTTTCAAGGTGTTCCCTTTACTCGCGTATGAGAGGAAGGCATCTAAATCTCTTTATGGATTATTTCAGGATTGGGCGGAGATGGCCGAACAGTTTGACTGTCCAGCCCCGCTGCCTGAAGGCCCAGAGACCCCGCTCCTGATGAAGATGCTGATTCCGGTGCCTTACAATGTGCCGGAGAAGAAGGCCAAGAAGAAGGCCAAGGGGACCAGAAGTGGTCTCCGTGATAGGGGTACTTCAGACTTGACGTCCGAAGACGCCGAGGCGCGCTCTTGCCGAAGACGACGAAGAAGAGGAGGAAGAGGAATAAATCCACTCCCCTTCCGTAGGGAAAAAAAAGAAAAGGACGACCCCCACGCATCCGGAGGCCGGGGCGCCCAAGAAAGGGCAGGCTTCCTTTCCGGATAGCTCCACAACAGCTACCAACAACAGCTGGGAGTGGTAGCCCAGGGAGAATCCCCTGGCCGAATCGTAAGTGTTCGGACACGTACTCGTATCCAGATTCTTAACTCTATTATTTTAACGTGCTTACATTATGGACTTGCAGTCTGGCTCAGTCCTGCCTCGAATGGTCCTCATCAGAGGATTCACTGGACCCAGCGGTGATGAACATCGAGACCCTTCCATCGGCCACCTCTCCCCGGGACCTGGATGGCCCCGAAGCATCGTCCCGAAGGATCCCTATCCCGGGAGGGAATCCGACGGCCGTACACGAGGCGCCCGAGGGTGAAGCCTCGACTGCCGGACACATGGGGGAGCAGACCCCTATGGATACTGACGACGGGGGCCATATTCAATTCGACCCTCATCCGAATACAATTCCGGAGACCCCTACGGCTCCGGAATCAGGCGAGCAACCCCCTTCGAAGGGAAGGGGCGCGCCTATGCCGCCGGTGACCTCTGTCCAACCAGAGGCACCGGACAGGTTGCTGGAAGCGCTGGAAGGCGCTTCCATGGTTGACGAACACCGCACCCTAATGGGTGCGGTGATTGGGAAGGTCCAGGCCACGAAAAGAGGGTTGACCGAAGCCTACACTAGCCTTCTAACAGGCTTTGAGGTAAGTAATATAAGTGTAAAAGAATATCACAGTGTACACGTAGCCCCTAATGCTCTGTTCAGTGTTCGGAAGCAAAAGCCGAACAGAGGATCAAAATAATTTCCGCAGGAGTGTAACATAATATGTCTATGTGAATAAGCAGGCATCACTGCTAGCCGCTACCGCTCATACTGCAGAGGTCTCCGGACTGAAGCAGAACCTGGAGCAGGCCGAGCAAGAGCTCGGCCTCTTGAAGAAGCAGATTGAAGAAAGCAAAGGTATGTAGTAACCTACGTGTATAGTTAGGAAGGATGAATGGTTCGTGCTGACTAAAGTGTCATGAACTTCATTAGGGGCCACGACCGAGGTGGCGGCACTCAAGAAAGCATTGGACGATGCCGAGGACAAAGCGGCCAAGGAATGTGCCGCGCGCGAGAAGCAGGAGGCCCAAGTCAGCGATGTCCAACAAGAGCTCCAGGACATCATCAAGAAGTACGACTCCTTGGAGCGTGATTATAAGACTCGAGAGTCCAAACTTGCCAAGGCCCGCCAGAGTGCACAAGATGCCCGGGCCGAATCCCAGAGTGCCCTCCAGGAAATCTAGGCGGCCAAGAAGATCGCGACGGGTAAGGCTTTCATTATGCAAAGCAAGTATGTGAAGGAGACGTTCCTTTTACTTACCCAAATTTGGAGCTCTCCAGGGGCGTTCACGGATCTGCCGCGCAGCATATCAGATGCTGTCGAGTTTTATCGAGCCGAAGAAGGGAGCTCTATGGAGAAGTTGTTCTGGTCTCAATACCTTGGACCAGAACTTCTGGTGCCCTTTAGCGACCAGCTGAAACAGCTGGTCGAGCTGCATAAAGCGGCCGAACTAGCCATGAAGGACTTAATAGTCCGGCTATGGCCTGCCGAGCCCATGCCCAACAGCTACTTCGGACTCGTGAAGTGGCTTGTCAGTGACTGCCCGTGGCTCGACGTCATCAAGCGATCGGTCTGCATTGAAGGTGCGCGGTTGGCCTTTTCCCGCGCCAAGATGGACTGGGCGAAGATGGATGCCACGAAGCTGATGACCGAGGGGCTGCCTAAGGGCAAGGAGCACCGCCAACCCGAGCTATATTTTGATAGTGTCCTCGAGGGGTCCCGCCTTGCGGTGGAGCAATGTGCGAGGGATGTTATATTCCCATGAAAAGATTCATGTTATCCTGTCCTATGATATGAAACAAGTTTGTTATGTAATATAATGCTTGTTTGTTTTAAAATTTTACCTCCTGTGCGGCCGTTTATGAAATCTGAGAGTTGGCTAGTCGTCGGCTTTTGCCCCCACGTAGATAGTACGGGGGTGTTCGAGATAAATATAAACACTCTTTACTGCAACTCTTGGTCCTTAAAGGAGGTGTTTAACACAACGAACAAGGCAATCAGACTATACGACTTTATCACCCTCACTTAGCCATAGGAGTTTGACAATGAAAATTTTGGCGAAGCCCCTGGTATTCGCTTGATCGAAGTTGGGGCGCTAGACACGCCTAATCGGATAAGAACCGATTCCTCGCATAAAGCAGAAAAAAATCTCTAAGGATTTGGAAACCTCTCGAACAGCTGACCAGCTCTCGCCGCATCATGACAGTCAGTTTTCGGCTTTCTCTATTGAGGTGCTCATCCAGAAGAACCGGGACACAATCGCAGTAGTTCTCCCTTACTACCCTAGCCGATATAGCGGAACGTAAGGTAGTAAGCACAGGAGCCGGGCAACCCAACTATTGACCAAAGACATGATTCGGAGCCGATGCATATAATGATATAAGTTCGGGGTGCCGAACTATACTGTAAAAGTGTTCGGACTTTATTGCCGTGTTGCGGGGCATGATGAAGCCCCTGGCGAGGTAATACGTACCAGAGTGTACGGGTGCAACAAGTAATAAATACAAAGACAAGGAAAGAGTCAAGTAATAAGTTGACGCCAAGAAAATTGAGCCGCAAATATTTTCCATTGTAATTTGATTAATATGGCGAGGCGTACTTGTATAAGTAATGCGATAAGCGAGTGAGGCTATTTAACATGCCATGACCAAGGACGAGCTGCGTGCGGGTACTTAAACAGGTATAATGATCATTAGCAGAGACCACCTAGGAATTCCCTTGTATGTCGAAGCCCCCTGCCTTCTTGGTGTGTCTGTCCCGCGATGGGTCTGGTGATTAGGTTATCAGAAAAGCCTCGAGAAGAGAAAAACCTAAAAATAAAAATAAAAAAAGAAAAGGTGAAGGTATGCGGATCGAGGCGTGGTTGAGCCGCATTGTGGACCACGGTCTGGTTACGCCTCTATCCCTGCCCATGGTACTTTGAGTGCGTAGTTATGTACGCGCAACAAAAATTTCACCGCTTGATTGGGACTGGGACGGAGGCCGGATTGGTAGTTGAGCTCTGGACGAGCTGGACGGTCCTGCTGCAGAGTAGTTCAGACTTGCTTGATGGTGTCCGGGGGCTTTACTACCGAATTGAGGTTCTGCCTAAGAAGGCTACTCTATACTTCTGCTGCAAGGGCCGCAGTGTGTTCCTCAGTATGGAGGGAGCACTACTAGGAAAAGGGCTATAGATAATATGGACACTAATGGCGCACCACATACAAGTGTGCCATTAGTAATATATTACTAATGGCGCACCTGGTGTGTGGTGCGCCATTAGTAGTTTTGAAAAAAAAATTGTTACTAATGGCGCACCATGGGATAGTGAGCCATTACTAGTTGACATAGTAATGGTGCACCACACCCACGGTGCGCCATTAGTAGTTTTGAAAAAAATAAAAAAAATATGTTAGTAATGGCGCACCAGTGTGCACCGTGGGTGTGGTGCGCCATTACTAGTTAAACTAGTAATGGCGCACCATCCCACGGTGCGTCATTACTAACTTGGCCCAAAAATTCCACCGAATGCACCCTCACCCCGTGGACCGCCTTTTCAGTTTAAAAAAATAAAAGAAAAATGATGGAAATGTAAAAAAATAAAAGAAAATAAGTTTCCCATGTGATATGTGGTCTACTTGTTGGGAAAATTTACAAATATGAATTTCGACTTTATTTGCAAAATCTCTCTAGAATTTGTAAAATGGGCATAACTTTTGCATACGAACTCGGACTAAAAAGTTTTTTATATAAAAAATCATCTACTCGAAAAGTTACATCCGAATTTAAAAGGGGTACCCCGTTAAACATTTTCAAAATCCCCAAAAACCTAATAGAAAAAAAGTTACGGGGCTTTTAAGATCTAGAGGCAAAAAAATTCAAAAAATTTCAAACTTACTAGTGGCGCACCGTTTGCTAGGGGTGCCACTAGTAACAGAAAAAAAATTGGTTTCGAATTTTTTTCGATTTTTTTTCAAAATATGATACGTAATATGATCGGAAAGTTTGAAATATTTTTTCAAAATTTCATCATACTCATGAACATGAACAAAGTCCTAGACATCAACAAGGTTTAATAGGATTGATATGATAGATATATCAACAAGTGCCTGTGAAGTGAGCTGGTGCTGTGGTTGGATAGAACTGCGAAGTTAAGCATGCTCGGGCTGGAGTAGTGTGAGGATGGGTGACCTTCCGGTAAGTTTGACCACAGAGTGCGATTTGACTTGAGATTAAGCATATTGACCTGAGATTAAGCCATAGTGACCCGAGATTAAGAAAAAAAACAAAAAAATTGGATTTTTTTAAATTGTTACTAATGGCGCACTTCTATGTGGTGCGCCATTAGTATACCAGATACTAATGGCGCACCGTGGGCTATACTGTTCCATTAGTAAAAAATTCTAATGGCGTGGTGCTAGTGGCGCACCTGTAGTGCGCCATTAGTAGCGAAAACAGGTGCGCCACTAGCACCCCTTTTCCTAGTAGTGGAGCGCTCCATATTTCCATTGACTGTTATAACACCGCGAGGTCCAGGCATTTTGAGCTTGAGGTAGGCGTAGTGTGGCACCACATTGAATTCAGCGAATGCGGTTCGTCCAAGCAGTGCATGATAGCCACTACGGAAAGGGACGATATCAAAGATTAACTCTTCGCTTCGGAAATTATCCGGGGATCCGAAGACCACTTCCAGTGTGATTGAGCCCGTACAACAGGCCTCTACACCTGGTATGACACCTTTAAAGGTGGTTTTTGTGGGCTTGATCCTTGAGGGATCGATACCCATTTTGCGCACTGTATCCTGATAGAGGAGGTTCAGACTGCTGCCACCATCCATGAGGACTCGCGTTAGATGGAATCCGTCAAGGGTCAAGGACCGGTGGGGCTGACCCGCCATGACGGATACTGGTCAGATGGTCCTTGCGGTCAAAGGTGATCAGACAGGAGGACCATGGGTTAAATTTTGGGGCGACTGGCTCCATCGCGTAGTCATGTTCCCCGTATGTCGGACAGGAGGAATATGGGTGGCATAAATCATGTTCACCGTCTGTCCCCCTATGTTCGGTGGTCGGGTTTCCTCATCATCGTCCTTGCTTTGTGACCCTTTCTCCTTATTCTCGGCGTTTAACTTGCCGGCCTGTTTGAAGACCCAACATTTCCTGTTGGTATGATTGGCTGGTTTATCCGGAGTGCCATGGATTTGGCATGGTCGATCTAGTATGCGGTCTAGACTGGACGGGCTCGGATTGTTCCTTTTAAATGGCTTCTTTCGCTGACCAGACTTAGAGCCACTGAATCCGGCGTTGACCGCCGTGTCTTCGGTACTGTCACCATTGTTTCGACGCTTGTGTCTAATCCCTCGGGGCTTGCCGGTGCTGTTTCTGGTTTGCTTGTATTGTGGTTGCTACGGGCTAGCCAGCTGTCTTCGCACGCACAGAAGCGGGTCATGAGGGCCGTAAGGGCTGACATGGACTTCGGTTTTTCCTGGCCGAGGTGTCTGGCCAGCCATTCATCGCGGATGCTGTGCTTAAAGGCCGCTAGGGCTTCGGCGTCCGGACAGACGACGATCTGGTTCTTTTTAGTTAGGAACCGAGTCCAGAATTTCCTGGCTGACTCTCCGGGCTGTTGGATTATATGACTTAGGTCATCGGCATCCGGAGGTCGGACATATGTGCCTTGGAAGTTGTCGAGGAAGGCGCCCTCCAATTCCTCCCAGCTGCCAATGGAGTTTTCGGGCAGACTGTTAAACGAGTATCTAGCTGGTCCCTTGAATTTGAGCGGGAGGTATTTGATGGCGTGAAGATCATTGCCGCGGGCCATATGAATGTGGAGAAGAAAATCCTGAATCCGCACCGCGGGGTCTGTTGTGCCATCATATGATTCGATGTTTATGGGTTTAAACCCTTCTGGGAAATCATGTCCCATTACTTCGTTAGTGAAGCAGAGGGGTTGTGCGGCGCCTCTATATCGGGCCAAGTCGTGACGTAGTTCGGATGGAGCTCGTCTGCGCTTTTCGGCCCGGACATGGTTATGTTTCTCACGTTCCGCCAGATGGCCGTCGTCGCGCGTCGAGGCGCGCCCCCGTGATCCATAGATTGATCTTGTCTGACCTGCTCTCCTTTGCAAATCGCGTCGCAGGTCATGTGTATATCCCCGAGCTGTTGTATTTCTGTTTGTTCGGCAAGGTAGCGCGGGCTGGTATTCAGCTTCAGGTGCCTCTTTGTCCCGGCCACGTGGTGGTCTGTCAGCCGTACTATACCTTGGTAGGATGGGTTCCAGCACCTTGTCATCGAACTGTGGCAACAGTTTGCGCTTCGGGTAGCTTTTGGTTGGGCGCTCGAGGCCATATTCGTCGGCTGCCGCCAGGACGTCAGTCCATCTTTCATTGAACAGATCTTGATCAGCTTGAAGCTGCTGGTGCTTCTTTTTCAGGCTTCTTGCAGTGGCAATTAGCTGATGCTTAAAGCGTTCCTGTTCGGCGGGCTCTTCAGGAACGATGAAATCTTCGTCACCGAGGCTAGCCTCGTCCTCGGAGAGCGGAAGGTAGTTGATATCCTCCGAGTCTTCATTCATGGCCTGTTCGCCAGGGCTGACTCGCCCATCATCCAGTTCCTCCTGTTCGGAGGTTGGCTCAATGGGGTCTTCATTGTTTTCGGCACCGTCCGGAGTGTTGTCCTCTTCTGTGACGGTATTGCTGTTTTTGTTGCGGGGTGGCTTGGAGCGGCGCCGCTGACGTCGGTGTTTCGTCTGTATCTCAGGGGGTTTATCCTCGACTGGATTTTCATCGTCGCCGTTGTTTTCTTTGGGTGTATCCACCATGTAAATGTCGTACGAGGAGGTGGCTGTCCAACGCCCTGTAGGCAGTGGTTCCTGATCCTCTGCGGCATCGTCGTCCATACTGTCGATGTCGTTCGGCGGCGTCCAAGACTCAAGTCGATAATAGTCGGGCATTAAGTCAGGTACAGACTGGCTATAAAATATGGTAAGAAGTGAAGCGGCGAAGCCGGAAAGGAAACAGACGACATTATTGTCACTTCAAAAGTCGAGTAGCGCCTTTCACACAGATATCGCGAAGACCGGACACTAAGTGTCGCCAGAAATTCTACCTGACAGGAGCAGAAAGATTTCAGATGAATTAAAACCGAATCGCCACATCGGCGATGCTGGAGCAGAAATCAGTAAGAACCGCGCAGTGAAACCCTCCAAGCACACCGCATCCAAATTAAGGTTCACGGCAAATGCGAATGCACTGCGATCCGGAATCTGCGGACCACCGAAGCGGAAAGTAATCTGGATCAATGAAGACAAAGCCAACCGAGACTCAAAGCGCGGAGCTACAGATGTGTGGCGATCTGATGTGCCGCCCACAGCCCAAAACAACCGTCGGACGCGCGCTTTAATGAGGTCTGTACGCAGCGACCCCTCACTCCTCCAAGGCGCCACGTGAAGGTGAATCCAAGTTCCGTCTCACGCGCATCAGACTGCGACGAAACGGGCACCACACCAAAAAGGCCTGGGCATGCACAACATCGCGGCCCGTCATGGGAAGCTCATAAGCGGCCACGAGGTAGAGACCCATCACAAACGGGCAACAATAATTATCCTAGACAGTGATGTCGCGCCGAATGCTAGCTACACTACCTCATCTCTCGATCTCGTAGTGATCGGGACAGACCGTCCCTGGGCTCGAAACATCAGGTCAGATGATACTGATCAACGAAGCACTCCCGGATGCAGGGATCTAAGTGAAGCCAAAACAACCAAATTGTCAAACGCGTTGGCACGAGTAGTGCTCGACCACTTTGTATAAGCACAACGAGGGAGCGCGTAAGGCCAATAGCGTCGATGTCTCACTCATGCAAATGGGCCACGCGCCCAAAGGCCCCACACTCGCCTGCACTCGAGTTGGACCGCGCCCACATGAGGATGCAGCAAGCCACTCCGCTCACGACGCCAGAGTGCTGTCTCCAAGCAACGGCGAGACACCAGACACGCCCTTCCCGTGCACGACGAAATATGGTTGATGAGAATGATAGGAGCGAACCATCAAGCCTATCTTCGATGACACAGGGGAACTCTCAATGAAAAAGACAAACTAAAAATGTCACCAAAACGGTAGGTTGTCACTAAGGCGGCAGCATCTTGGACCAACAGCCCGGTGGGGGGGTCGGCACGACCCGCTAGGTCGCCTCTCAAAGTTAATGTAAAATGAAAGGCCAGCAGGGACACATGTTGTCTTACCGTTCGGGCCCTCGTCCTAAGGGCAAGGAGCGTAATACACCTACATTCGTCGCAGTTGATTTGTCATGGGAATGAATGAGAGACTATGTGACAAGTGATTAAATATAGCCTCTATACCACAGGAGTTAATCGTAATGAGCCTAAACCCTAGAATGCTTCAGTAGAACCTATGAAGACTCAATATCATTGACCCGCGTGAGCTGGTGATTAAAACCGTTAATCACTCGCTAGACCATCCATCCACCGAGCTTTATGGGAGACCAGCCGAGAGACACAAGAATGTTGGCAACCAATATTGAATAGCAGCTTTCGTACAAGAGTCGGTAACAGCAAGCGAAGTGAAAATCTTAAGCACCTATACGAAATGTCCCAAGAGCTGTGCATATACCACCCCGCCCAAGGAGATGAGTCTCATCATAAAACTGTGTCGCAACATGGCCACAAATATTCTCCATCAAGATCTAAACACATAAAACTATCCCCTAGTGCTGCGTAAGTGACACTTAAAGTGGGGAAAGTAAGAAATCAACTAGCCCTCTTCCCCCAACAGGGTCCTTGCACTGGCCCCCACTGCCTAGTAACTCTCCATCACGCGTCTGATAACTCGCGGAGTGCGCCTTTAAGGAATCCAGACTTCCATCACTAACCTTCGTATACCGCAAAACATCTCAGCCCCAGATCTGAATCTTTAGCATCCATGACACTCTACCGCACAACACTAATTGCGAGGAGAAGGCCGCCCTGCTCCTGCATGAAGCCAGACCATTATTCCCACTAGTCCCATCGTGTTGTCGAAATCATGAGTTACTAGAGAGTATGTGAAAAACACCAAATAACACAATACGACTGCGCTCCACGACAGCACCCAAGTATCAATGTGAAGAATGCAAATAACGGGTTGGGATCCCAACTCGTTATCGTCGCGCGCTCCTTACAGCGAAGGATGAACTTGTCGACCAACAAAATAGAACTCCTTACTCTATCATACTTAGCTGGATTGCCTCACATCGACCATCGTAACGAACGACGTCGCTCCAGAGATTACCTGTGCCCCACGAGAACGTTACACGCCTTCCCTACAAATTTTAACCACCGAGCATAGTAAGGGCCTTATAACGCATAACCTCTCTACTTTGTGCAAAGCTGTTCTCTCAGCTCCTCGTCAACAAAGTGTTTTTCCATAGCTAGCCGACCAATTTCACTACATCCATATCACTCGAAAGTTTATTCGCCACGTCCAATCGACATGATAAAGGATCGGGACAATCTACAACAAGTGCCTATTTTTTCGCTTCTCACTTAGCTAAGCCGACTATCTAATCACTAACCTAGTACCTATAGAGCCATACTAATCTAGTGCTTTCGTCAAGGGTACGATCGATCATAGTAACGAACACCGTTAAGAGGGTCGGGTTTTGGATCCGGT
>NC_053022.1:531016308-531142534 GCF_003073215.2 Triticum urartu | reverse complement strand
CTTGCGCAGGATTTTCCTTTAGTTTCTCGCTCGTGCTTCGCCTTCTCTTCTCGCTCTCATTTGCGTATAAGTTAGCCACCATATATGCTAGTCGCTTGCTGCAGCTCCACCTACACTTGCCTTAACCTTCCTATAAGCTTAAATAGTCTTGATCGCGTGGGTGTGAGATTGCTGAGTCCCTGTGGCTCACAGATACTACAACTCCAGATGCAGGTCCAGGTGTTTCTGCTCCAGTTGACGATTACGAGCTCAAGTGGGAGTTCGACGAGGACTCTCAGCGATACTACGTGTCTTTTCCGGATGATCAGTAGTGGTGCCTAGTTGGGGTTATCGATTTAGGGCCTTGTCGCATGTTGGGGGTCTTTTCTATTTTGGCACCGTAGTCGGGCCATGAGTGATTTGTATGATGGATGTTATTTATGTACTTTGATGTGACGTGGCGAGTGTAAGCCAACTATGTACCTCCCCTTTATATTATTTATGTACATGGGATGTGTAATGATTTCCGGACTTGCGACATTGCTTTCAATGCGGTTATGCTTCTAAGTCGTGCCTCGACACATGGGAGATATAGCCGCATCGAGGGCGTTACAAGTTGGTAATCAGAGCCTTCCCCGACCTTAGGAGCCCCCATTGCTTGATCATTTTTAGCAGCCGAGTTGTGTCTAGAAAAATGTTTTGAGTCCTTAGGAATTATATATCGGAGAGCTTAGGAATTCTTTTTACTTCCAGTCTCCTCATCGCTCTGGTAAGGCATCCTGACGTAGAGTTTTGACTCTTCTCTTCTCAAATTTCACTAAAAAAATTTTTTAGGATCACGCGAGTATCTTGGTTTTGTTCCGATGGTTTTGTGACGAGAACATTGTTCTTGGTGCCTCATGTCTTTAGGGGTTGTGGCAGTGTCCCGGGGAGTTGAGCTCCGAGGTGTTGTCGTCACAATTTTATCGTTGCAATTCTGGTATACTTGAGATATGTGCGCGACATCGAAAATCTCTTTTATGCAGTTCGTTGGTGAGATAACCTCGACGCCACCCAGTACTGGGGCGGGAGTTCGGGAGTATCGCCATAACTTGTATAACGGATGCTTTTCGAAGGTTGAGATAGATGGGTTTCCGAAGGTTTCTTGGTTATGTGTTGAAGGATGGATACAGCTAGATGTAGGATTTGCTAGCTTGAGTGAGATATTATGCTCCCCTGTATCCCCAACACCTGATTGCATAACCGGGAAAATTTCGGGAATTTCATAGGTGGGAATTCAAGTAGCCTTAGGATATCTTTCCGACTGATGTATGATATGAAATTGGGGTTCGACGTCTAGTGGTTCACCTATTCACGGTCGATATTACAGTGGTCTCGTTGTGTCTTAAAGAGTCCTTGGCTATGCTGACTCGGGGACGCTTCGTATGTCATGTGCACTGCCTTGTACATGATGGTGATGTACGATCGAGCCCGTGTAGGTCCCACCACGAAAACTTCGGACGAAATTTCTATCATGTATTTGTTCCGGCTTATTCCGCAAGCCAACCCTTGGTTTTATTTCGAGTTGTGGCATTCGTTTTGCTTCAACGTCATATGTTGATTCCATCCCTCGTTGTTGTACCCCTTCTACCTGATTCTTCATGGCTTGTCAATTTATGGATATGTGACCATTTGAAGAGGAATGCATTCGTTCATTTTGTTCGGATGTGAAGACTATATGTTGCAATTTTCATTCCGTTGGATTCAGCTTCAATATTTATCTGTCTATGTGCTAACGGTGGTCAACCTCTTCAGGATGGCTCCCGCTAAGAGCACCAGTCAGAACCAGAATCAAGATCCGCCACCGCCTCCACCTCCTCCAGAGGCATGGCAAGCTGTGATGGCCGCAACCAATGCAAACACTCAGCTGATCATGCAAATTCTTCAAGAGCGCAATCAAGGCAGTCAAGGGAATCAAGGCAGCAACCAGAGTCACTTTGCTACACTCAACCAGTTCCTTGCTAACGGGCCAAAGACTTTCAGTAATTGTGTTGAGGCAACCGATGCTGACGATTGGCTTGTGGATCTGTGTAAGCATTTCGAGTGCAGCAACGTCAGGCCTGAGGACTTTGTGAAGTTCGCTTCCTTCCAACTCAAAGATCAAGCTGCAGAATGGTTCCAGCAGTACAAGGATTCCAGAGGTGGACGTGTTATCACTTGGGATGATTTCCGTCAAGATTTCTGAGCTCATCACATTCTGCAGAGCGTGGTTGAAAGCAAGCGTGAGGAATTCCGCAATCTGAAGCAAGGTTCTTTGTCTGTCTATGACTACAACAAGTTGTTCTAGAAGCTCGCCCGTTTTGCCAAGCAGGATGTTCCTGATGAGAAGAGCATGATATACCAGTTCAGGGGTGGTCTCAGAGAAGATATTCAGCTCGCTCTTGTCCTCTTCGAGCCCTTGAGATACGATGAGTTCTACAACATGGCACTGAAGCAAGAGGCTGCTCAGTTGAGGTGTGATGCTTCCAGGAAGCGAGCCAGAGATGTTACTCCGTCTTCCTCTACTCAAGTGGCCAAGCAGCAGAAGTATTGGCTTCCTCCTCCTCCGTTCCGTCAGCCGTATCAGCAGAAGAGCAAAGGTGGCAGTGGTTTCTCCCACCCACCCAACCCAGGCTTTCAGAACAAGTCTTCGTCTCAAGCTCCAAGACCGAGTGCTCCGTATCACCGTCCGCTTTCAGAGGTCACGTGCAACAAGTGCCAACAGAAGGGTCACTATGCCAACAAGTGTTTCAACCAGAGGCGTCTTCCTCCTCCTCCTCCTGTGAGATCGGCAAGTACAGCTGTGGTCAAGCATAACCCCAAGTCCGCCAAGGTCAATTTGATGAATGCAGCTCAGGCAGAGGACTTGTCAGATGTGATCATGGGTAACCTTCCTATTAATGATATTCCTGCAAAAGTTCTTTTTGACACGGGTGCATCGCATTGTTTCATCTCGAGGCCATTTGTTTCTAAGCATGAGTTGCCTTTGCAAGATTTGCCTAGTCAGTTATCTGTGGTTTCTCCGGGTAAATTTATGAATGCAAGCGCGTTTGCCCCAGATGTTTCTATCACATTGGGCGATTACAAATTTCTCTCTTCTCCGGTGGTTCTTGGTAACTTGGATATTGATCTTATTCTTGGGATGGACTGGCTCTCTAAACACAAGGCTCACCTCGATTGTGCAGCCAGGCAGATTCAACTGACTCATTCGTCTGAGGATGTAATTGTCTTTGCTGCTCGGGATAATACCATCCGGTTGTTTTCTCTCAATGAGAAGGGTGAATTGGATGCTATTTCGCAGATTCCGGTTGTTTGTGAGTATCAAGACGTTTTTCCAGAAGAACTCCCAGGGATGCCTCCAAACCGACCGGTTGAATTTGTTATTGAACTTGAACCTGGTACGGAACCTGTGTGCAAACGTCCCTACAAGCTCGGCCCTGAAGAGTTGAAGGAGTTGAAGAAACAACTCGATGAGCAAGAAAGATTGGGTCTCATCCGGCCTAGTACTTCTCCGTGGGGTTGTGGTGTTCTTTTTGTGAAGAAGAAGGATGGATCGAGTCGACTTTGTGTTGATTACCGTCCAGTGAACAAGAAGACCATCAAGAACAAATACCCACTTCCCAACATCAATGAGCTGTTCGAACAACTCAAGGGTGCCCAAGTATTCTCCAAGCTTGATCTCCGTATGGGTTATCATCAGATTCGTATTCGTGAGCAAGGTATTCCCAAGACGGCGTTCAGAACAAGCTTTGGTTCATATGAATACACTGTCATGTCTTTTAGCCTCGCCAACGCTCCTCCGACGTTCTCTCGCATGATGAACTTCATTTTCAACGCCTACACCAATGACTTTGTTTTGGTCTATCTCGATGACATTCTGGTTTTCTCTAAGAACAAGGAAGATCATGTCAAGCACTTGCGTTTGGTTCTTGACAAGCTCAGGGAACATCAGTTCTACGCCAAGTTCTCCAAGTGTGAATTTTGGCTCGATGAGGTTCTTTATCTTGGCCATATCATCTCTGCCAAGGGCATTTCCGTGAATCCTGAGAAGGTGTCTGCAATTGTGAATTGGGAACCTCCTCAGAACGTGAAGCAACTCCGCAGTTTCCTCGGTCTCGCAAGCTATTGCAGAAGATTCGTTGAAAACTTTTCTAAGATCGTGAAGCCTCTCTCAAATCTTCTTCAGAAGCACGTCAAGTACGTTTGGTCTCCAGAGTGTGATATTGCTTTCAACACTTTGAAAGAGAAGTTGATCACTGCTCCAGTTCTGACTCCGCCTGATGAAACCAAGCCGTACGAGGTCTTTTGTGATGCCTCTCTCCAAGGTCTCGGTGCAGTTTTGATGCAAGAGAAGAAAGTTGTTGCTTATACCTCTCGCCAGTTGAAACCTAATGAGAAGAACTACCCCACTCATGATCTCGAGTTGGCGGCAGTTGTGCACGCTTTGTTGACTTGGAGACATCTTCTATTGGGAAGGAAAGTGGACATTTTCACTGATCACAAGAGTCTCAAGTACATCTTCACCCAGCCTAATCTCAACCTCAGGCAAACTCGATGGGTCGAAATGATTCAAGAGTACAATCCGAGTATTGAGTATACTCCAGGCAAGGCTAATGTGATTGCTGACGCTTTGAGCAGAAAAGCATATTGCAACAGTCTGATTCTCAAGCCCTATCAACCCGAGCTTTGTGAAGCTTTCCGCAAGCTGAATCTTCAAGTTGTTCCTCAAGGTTTCCTCGCCAACCTCCAAGTTTCTCCTACCTTGGAAGACCAGATTCGCCAAGCCCAGCTTCTTGATGCTATGGTGAAAAAGGTGAAGATTGGTATTGCCAAGAGTCAGTCCAAGTACAAGTGCTACCACCTTGATGACAAGGACACTCTCTTCTTCGAGGATCGTATTGTTGTGCCCAAAGGTGAACTTCGTAAAGTGATCATGAACGAGGCTCACAATTCTCTCCTCTCCATCCACCCTGGGAGCACAAAGATGTATCAGGATCTCAAGCAAGCTTATTGGTGGACTCGAATGAAGCGCGAGATCGCTCAATTCGTGAATGAGTGTGATGTCTGCAGAAGAGTGAAGGCAGAACACCAAAGGCCAGCAGGTCTCCTCCAACCTCTTGCCATTCCAGAATGGAAGTTTGACCACATTGAAATGGACTTCGTGACTGGGTTTCCAAAGTCCAAGCGTGGCAATGATGCTATATTCGTTGTCATCGACAAGCTCACCAAAGTGGCTCACTTTCTGCCTATCAAAGAGTCTATCACTGCAGCTCAATTGGCGGAACTCTATACCTCTCGCATTGTCTCTCTGCACGGTATTCCTCAAGTGATATCTTCAGACCGTGGCAGCATCTTTACCTCGAAGTTTTGGGATTCTTTCCAGAAGGCCATGGGCACTAGCATCCGCTTCAGCACTGCTTTCCATCCTCAAACGAGCGGTCAAGTCGAGCGTGTCAACCAGATTCTCGAAGACATGCTCAGGGCTTGTGTGATTTCTTTCGGCATGAAGTGGGAGGACTGTCTTCCTTATGCTGAATTCTCATACAACAACAGTTTTCAAGCAAGTTCGGGCAAGGCCCCCTTTGAAATTCTGTATGGCAGGAAGTGCTGTACCCCTCTCAACTGGTCTGAAACCGGTGAACGTCAGCTGCTGGGTAATGACCTGATCACAGAGGCAGAAGAAATGTGCAAGGTCATTCGTGATAACCTCAAAGCAGCCCAATCCCGCCAAGAAGAGCTAATATGACAGTAAGCACCGTGATCTGGCTTTTGAGATTAGAGATCACGTTTACCTCCGTGTCTCTCCTATGAAAGGTACTCGTCGCTTCGGTATCAAAGGGAAGCTTGCCCCCAGATATGTCGGGCCTTTCAAGATTGCTAGCAAGAGAGGCGACCTCGCCTATCAGCTCGAGCTTCCTTCAAACTTTGCCAATGTTCATGATGTGTTCCATGTCTCCCAACTCCGAAAGTGCTTCAAGACGCCTGAACGCACCGTCAACTTCGAGGACATTGAGCTCCAAGAAGATCTCTCCTATCGTGAGCACCCAGTTGCCATTCTTGAAGAAACTGAACGCAAGACTCGCAACAAGTCAATCAAATTTCTCAAGGTCAAGTGGTCTCACCATTCCGACCGTGAAGCTACCTGGGAACGCGAGGATCACCTCCGTTCTGAGTACCCGGAGTTCTTTCAGTCCTAGATCTCGGGACGAGATCTTTTCATAGTGGTGGAGTGTTGTAACGCCCCAGATATACTTTCCATATTTGTATCCAACTCTTGCCGTCTCCGGCGCTAAGTTATATTTATTTCTCGGGTTCGGGTCTTTGTCTCTGTGTGTTGTTTTTCTTTTTCGTGCATCTCTTATCATGTCATCTCGGGCATTGCATTTGCATACGTGTTCACCTCATGCATTCGAGCTTTTTCCCCGTTGTCCGTTTTGCATTCCGGCGCTTCGTTCTCCTCCGGTGGTCATTTCTAGCTTTCTTTTGTGTGTGGGGATTAAACATTTCCGGATTGGACCGGGACTTGTCAAGCGGCCTTAGTTTACTACCGGTAGACCGCTTGTCAAGTTTCGTATCATTTGGACTTCGTTTGATACTTCAACGGTTAACCGAGGAACCGAAAAGGCCTCGTGTGTGTTGCAGCCCAACACCCCTCCAATTTGGCCCAAATCCCACCAAACTCTGCTCCATGTCCTAGAGCGTTCGATCACGATCGCGTGGCCGAAAACCGCACCTCATTTGGACTCTCCTAGCTCCACTTATGCCTATATATACCCCCTCCATTCGGATCTCCTCTTCCCCCGTCCAAACCCTAATCCTAAAAAAAAAGTTTTCAAATCCCCGCGTCGGCCGGACACGTTCGGTCCGACCGGACACATCGCCGCAGCCACCCCGCTACCGCCACGTGGCGCGAGCGGACCACATCGCCGTGCCGGCCCGCTCAGCCCACGCGGGGCCCTCCCCGGCCCGCGGGACTCCGCCGCCGCCCGCACCTTCTTCCTCCGCGCCGGCGCCTCGGAGCTGCTCCGGCCGCCACTCTGCCATCTCCGGCGACGCGCGCCTCGCCGGCGGCCGCGCCGCTCCTCCCGTCCTCGTCACCGGCGGCTGCCGCCGCCCCGGAACCTCGCCGCCGCCCGCCCGACGTCCCCGGTCGCCGGATCCGGCCCCAGCTCCGCCGTCCCCAACGCCGGCCTCGGCCCGGCTTCTTCCTCTCTCCACTCCGGCGACGAAGAACACTCCGGCAAGCGGCGGATGAACAGTGATGAACAGTGGATCTGAGATCTAAAATCCTCCCGGTTGACTTTTCACTCCCGAAACCCTAATTTTCGTGCTACCTTTGACTGCTTGTATCTCTGCAACCATAGCTCCGTGTTGGGCGTATGATATATCAAAATCTTCGCCTCGACATGTACATCATTTCATTCCATTGCATCATTTGCATTTGAGGTCATCTTGATGCCCAAAATGCTGTTAGAAGGAGGCTTCGTGAGTTAAATTGCAGATCCGTTAGTTCATCATGCACTTTTGTCATTTTTGCCATGTTTAATTCGTGCATGATATGCCTATGCCCCTTTGGGATGAATTATTAAGCATTTTGCCTTCTTTCCAAAGGTGCCACCCATGAATTTTTAGGATGTGTGTATTGTCTTGTGCAAGCTTGCGAAGAGAGGTACCTGAGATTGCAGATTTCAGGGACTTTAGTGATTTTCACTAAGTCTGGGATATTTTAGTTCATGATGCTATATGTCCAGCTTGTTTCCTAGTGATCCGTGCCTCTTTTGAGGATGGTCAGTAAGGGAGTTTTGATATTTATATTATGCTATATCCATCCATGTCTTTGTTTGCATATGTGGAGTGCTCTAGGTTGACTCAATCGAGCTCAACTTTTGCTTCGTTGTTAATCTGGGCAGATCGTCAACTTGTTTGCGATTTTGCCGATGCTACCGTTAGTGTTCCATGCATGCTATGCCTTTGTTCTTGCCATGTGTAGCTAGCATATTGTGCCTTATTGCTGGTTATATGCTTGCCTTGCCATGACTTGCACCGTAGTGAGTGCATCGAGCTCGTTTACATGCCTTCGCGAGTTAAATTTCTGCATGTCTCAGTTTTCACTAAGTCTGAAAACTGATTGTGTTCAAGCTATGTTCGTGAGCTCGGTAGAGTATTTTGTGAACCCTTTTGGCCCCAGGTCACTTTGGGTGTTTTGTTAAGCTTGTCGAGTAGCTCCATTCCATGTTCTTACTTGTCATGTTCAGGTTTTGTATCATGTTGTTTTGCTGCCCCGAAGAGGGCTTCGTGATCTGAAATTTCAGGCTAGTGTTAATTTCACCAAGTCTGGAATCTGTTTTGCATATTCATTTTTGCCATGCTTGTTTGAACCTCTTAATGGATGAATTTGCCTATGGCTCAGTGCTAGTGTTTTGTTAAGCATCTTGTGTACATCACTGCCATGTATTTTTTTTCATGATTGGTGGCTGTAGCATGTTCATTTCGTTGCATTTAGGAGCCTACTTGCTATATATCGCAGATCGGTTCGTTTCGTAAAACGCTCGCCATTTCCAAACAGTAGCTCCGATTCCTATGATCTTTATATCGTTTTCAAGCGATTTCATCCCCTCTATCCAGTGGAACCCTTGGAATTCCAAGTTGAGGCCAGGTTCATGCATTTCCTGTCATATCTTGCATTTTGCATCCCGCATCGCATCCCGCATAGCATATCATCATTTCATCATATTGCTTGGTCTTGCACGTGGTTGATTGTATCCTTGTTGCTTGTTTGTCTTGTATCTTTGCTGTGCTAGTTTGCTCGCTCTTTTGCTTTGCCACTGCTACGATGCCTACCACTTGCTTGTCAGCCTCCCAATTTCATGATTGAACCTCTAACCTACCATTGTCCTAGCAAACCGTTGATTGGCTATGTTACCGCTTTGCTCAGCCCTTCTTATAACGTTGTTAGTTGCAGGTGAAGATTGGAGCCGTTCCTTGTTGGAACATTTATTTACTTGTTGGGATATCATTATATTGCTATGTTATCTTAACGCATCTATATACTTCGTAAAGGGTGGAAGGCTCGGCCTCTCGCCTAGTGTTTTGTTCCACTCTCGCCGCCCTAGTTTCCGTCATATCGGTGTTATGTTCCCGGATTGTGCGTTCCTTACGAGGTTGGGTTATAATGGGAACCCCTTGATATTTCGCCTTGATTAAAGCTTTTCCAGCAATGCCCAACCTTGGTTTTACCATTTGCCACCTAGCCTTTTCTTTCCTTGGGTTCTGCAGACTCAAGGGTCATCTTATTTTAACCCCCCTGGGCCAGTGCTCCTCTGAGTGTTGGTCCCACTGAGCGATGTCCGAGGCTACCAGGGGCAACTCTGGGCTGGCTTACCCGACGTCTGGCTCATCTGAGTGTGCCCTGAGAAAGAGATATGTGCAGCTCCTATCGGGATTTGTCGGCACATTCGGGCGGTGTTGCTGGTCTTGTTTTAACCTGTCGAATTGTCTTGTTGTACCGGGTTGCCGAGTCTGATCGGTGTGTCTCGGGTGGAGGTCTATTCCTTCGTTGACCGTGAGAGCTTGTCATGGGCTAAGTTGGGACTCCCCTGCAGGGATTGAACTTTCGAAAGCCATGCCCACGGTTATGGGCAGATGGGAATTTGTTAATGTCCGGTTGTAGATAACTTTAACTAAACTTAATTAAAATGAATCAACCGTGTGTGTTACCGTTATGGCCCCTTCTCGGCGGAGTCCGGGAAGTGGACACGGTGTTGGAGTTATTCTTGCGCAGGATTTTCCTTTAGTTTCTCGCTCGTGCTTCGCCTTCTCTTCTCGCTCTCATTTGCGTATAAGTTAGCCACCATATATGCTAGTCGCTTGCTGCAGCTCCACCTACACTTGCCTTAACCTTCCTATAAGCTTAAATAGTCTTGATCGCGTGGGTGTGATATTGCTGAGTCCCTGTGGCTCACAGATATTACAACTCCAGATGCAGGTCCAGGTGTTTCTGCTCTAGTTGACGATTACGAGCTCAAGTGGGAGTTCGACGAGGACTCTCAGCGATACTACGTGTCTTTTCTGGATGATCAGTAGTGGTGCCTAGTTGGGGTTATCGATTCAGGGCCTTGTCGCATGTTGGGGGTCTTTTCTATTTTGGCACCGTAGTCGGGCCATGAGTGATTTGTATGATGGATGTTATTTATGTACTTTGATGTGACGTGGCGAGTGTAAGCCAACTATGTAATGATTTCCTGACTTGCGACATTGCTTTCAATGCGGTTATGCCTCTAAGTCGTGCCTCGACACGTGGGAGATATAGCCGCATCGAGGGCGTTACAAATTCGGCCAAGATTATTTGCTTCAAGTGCAAAATTGAAGGGTATCATGTTAGATATTGCCCATTGAAGAAGAAACCCATTAGTGACAAGCAACAAGGGAAGCGGCCACAAGTTCATTCTCATGCTCAACCTCAAGTTGAAGAAAAGCCTCTTCCCAAGAAGACTCAAGCTTATGCTTCTCAAGTTGAGAAATCAAGTGAGAAGAAAGTGAAGAGTAGACGTTGCTACCTATGTCGCGAGAAAGGTCACCTCGCCTCTTCATGCACTAGTGGTAACTTATCCAACCCAATTATTATTGATGATATCTATTCTCTTGGGAAGGATAATGTTGGCAATGTGTTTGCCAAATTTGTTAGTGCTCAAAGTGGTGTCAAGAAAAGAACCATTTGGGTAGCCAAGCCTATTGTGACTAACCTCTTAGGACCCAACTTGGTTGGGGACCAACAAGCTCAAACTTGATCAATAGGTGATATTGGAGGTCATTGGAGACTTGGCTACATTATGAAGAATTAAGGGGACTTCATCATTCTCATTGTCTCAAGCCAAGTCATTCGGATTATCAAGTTTCTATCTTATATCCAATGTTCCTCCTTGCGGTAACTCGTGCTTAAAGTGTCTACATTGATAGTTACTTGCCCCTTTGCATGTTTGGTTTCATACCTTGCATGTGTTTGTATATGTTGTGCTTCCAACTTGATTATCTTGAGCAATCAAGTATGTGTGTGTTGGTTTGCACATCATGTACATGTGTGTCGTTCGTTGAGCCTTTGTGCATCTTGGTCATATCTTGGTTGGCTCTTGTGAGAGATTAATGGAATATCCCATTGTGGGGGAGTGATGTGCTTTGTGCACCTCACAATCCTATAAATGTGTGTACATGAGGAATGCCATCTAGTATTGATATTACAAGATTATCTAGTCGCTATGTGGTATGTCTTCTCATGAGAAATTCAAATTCTAAATAGTCCATTAATTATCTCTTGTTGGATCCTTTAATTGCCTCTTGTCTATCTTTAATTGGTATCACATTATGGGGGAGTAATATGCTATGAGTATATTACTAGCCTAGAAAATGTGTACATTTGAGATATTATCATCTAGAGTTGATATTGTAAATTATCTTGTTCCTAGGTGGCATGTTAGCTCTACAAGTTGCAATGTGCTTTTTGTTTGGTGTGAAGATGATGTCGGATATCCTTGCTATCTACCACCGGGAATTATTTCCAAATACTTCTTGTCTTTTGACAATTGGTACTCACTTGTGTGGTAGATATTATTGATTATCTTTACATTAGCCTTTGCTTTTATTTGCCTTATCTCTTGCCTAGGATTGTGTCAACTCCCATTGTATTCCATACCACTTGTCGATCTTGTTATTTCCTTGAGCTTGTCTAGTGTTTGTATAGATATAGTGAAAGTGGTGATCCCATCTTGTGCTTTTTGTATTCAGATGCAAATTCTCCATATTGCACAATGCTTGGGGGATCTATCCTATTTTTCTTAGAACACTCACCTTGTGATCCTTTTCAAGTGTGTGTTGGTGGAATGAAAATCGTTTCTTTTGGTACTTGTGCCATCATGAAACTTTGTAGAGCACTTGGTTTGTTTGGAACCATTCTCTCGTTTGGGAGTTTGACATCTTTGTTTTCGTGTATCAATGGATATCTCATTCCTTGATGTATCGTTTAATGATATCCTCCAAGTGATGATTTATTCATTTGGTATCCTTTCTTCACTTGGTATTTATTTTTCTTTTGGTATCGGTTCTTGAAAGTCTTGAGCATGCATATTAACTTCGTGTAGTATCTTTGGCATGCTTTCTTTCTTTGACCAAATATATAGGGGAAGCTTCACCAAGTCTCAAATTGGATGAGATGTGCATGAAATTTATTTTCGTATCTATATGCACATTTTTATGTGGAGTTTGTCCTATGTATTGTCGGTTCTCTAAATCTTTGGAACAATTGGAGATACATTGGAAGCTCGGCTCACTCACAAGGAAGGTGTTGTCATCATGTGCTTATTGGAGTTGAGCTAGGATGATCAATGAACTAATATCTACCTTCAATTGGTATCTACTACATCCTTCCGATGTTAACTTGGTAACAAGTATCTTCATATTCTTCATGCACACATTTCTTGTATCAACCTTGTGTAGGTTGTATCATGGCATGTTATTCATTCATTCTTGTGATACTTGTTTTCTTTCTCAAAGCATCCCAACAATGATCTCTTGTTGCTAGTTCTGATGTCTTTGTTGTTCGTGTGTGGACTTCATTTATATACAATAAGACCATATCTAGCCATGAGCTATGCTTCCAAGCAAATATCTTATTGGTATATGTATGACCTCCCTTTGGATATCTTGTTCCTCGTGTTGTAACTATTTCGGGTGTACATCCTTCTTTGTAGATATATATCATCATGATTTCGTCTACCTAGAATCTTATACACTTGAGAGAAGTCGCATATCTAGTTGATATCCTTTCTTTCACGGCCACCTTGTCTTTCTTATGTTATTTCTTTGGTGGCTCCGTGAAAGCTTTTGCCTTGAGTGCGTGTCTTCTATCGTTGCATCTTGATGCACTCTTGTGTGTGGTGAAGATTATTTTCCTCATGCTTATCTTTACGAGGCTTTTGCCATCTTAATTGGTATCCCTCGTCTTGATGAGGCTTTCATCTTCTATCTTCACCATGGGTTGTCACAAGCATAGGTTCTTAATATGCTTATTAGTAAGCTTGTGAACCCATTTGCTAGTTGTGTGTGGAAATGATAGGCCTTGTACCGTGTGCCTCATTCTTTCAAGACTTTATTGATGCCTAATGCTCATCCGTACATTAGTCTTCTCAAGTGCATTGCCTTGACTCACACACATCATTTTGGTTGAGCCCATTCTTAAGTTGCCTCTTTTATTACTTGTTGCTCAACCATGTGTGTGTTGCAAGTACTAGGCTTTGTTTCCTATATGCTCACTTGCACTTGTTGTAAGTTTCTATTGATTTTGGGGGAGCTATGATCCTATTTTGTGCACTTTGTATCCAAATACAAATATTCTTATGTGTGCACAAATCATGGGGAGCTTCTCTAGTTTCTTTAGAACACTCCTTTGCTCATATCATAATATCCTTTATTCATGTGGCTCGTAGGATCTTTGGTCTAGTTGGTTCAATTGATATCCGTTGATTGCTTGCTTCAATTGGTACCTTTTGATTTCTTGATTGCTTGTGTCTCTCATTGTTATGTCCTTGTGGCATATCATTCCTTTAGCAATCTTGGTGCCTCAATATAGTTGGTCTTCCTCCAAGTATTACCGTTGGATATGTGTATTGCATTCCACTCTCTTGTTGAGAAATACACAACTTATGGAGGAACACAATTTATATTGGCCTTCTAAGCTTTTCGCCCATTTTGGCAATCGATACCAATGGGGGAGAAGTTTCAGAGAGTTTTGTGGATAAGTTTAGAGAGTTTTTTCTTCTTCCTTTGGTTTCGTACCTAAGCATTTGCATCTCATACACATGCATTATTGGTTGTTGCATTGCATGGTGATAAATAATTCCTTATATAAACTCTCTTGAAAATGGTTGTCATCAATTACCAAAATGGGGGAGATTGAAAGGACATGCGGTGCCCCCATGTGTGGTTTTGGTAATTAATGACAATCTCTATGGACTAACGGTTGCCTTGAGTTATATTTGAAGGATTTGTTCATAGGATTGTCTTGAAGTCCATGTGTTGGTTTCGAGGAGTTTATGAGATGGCCAAAGTGCTTTTCAAGGAATTATCCAAAGATTGGTCATGTGTGAGTTGAGATGGCCAAAGTGCTTTTCAAGGAATTATCCAAAGATTGGTCATGTGTGAGTTGAGCTTATTGCAAGCATGTCTTGAAGAAGAACATTGTGTGATCATTCATGGTTACCTTCAAGACATCATCCAAATGAGAGTTGGAAAGATTCAATGTTGATCAAGACTAAGTCAGGAGTGAATCAAGTTGATCAACTCACAAAGCATAGAAGAAGTACCGAGAGGGATCAAGTGATCCCATGGTATGGTAAGCATTGTCCATTACGCTTTGTGTACTAACCCATGGTCTACGTGAGAGTTCTTTGTGGGGTTAGGTATGTTTCCATGGTCTTGCGTCAAGAGGAAGATCTCATACAACCCATGGAGGATGACATCAAGTGGTGATCGTCATCAAGTTTGCAGTGTGCAAGTTCAAGTGGAGCAACTCGACGAGTGGCTCACCCATAATGGAGTATGGGGGAGCAATCAAGCTTGAAGCTTGCTGTCCATTGTGGTGTCAATGGAATTGTGAAGATGTGCCAATGAGTGGCTCACCCATAGTGGAGTATGGGGGAGCAATCAACTAGTCTTCATCGAGCCAACACAATCAAGAAAGGTGGTCCAACTTGAGGAAGTCAAGATCGTCATCATCTAGCTCAAGTGGACTATGTGCAAGGCAAAGGTTTGCCCTTGATAGGTTTTCTATTTTACCGGCCTCATAGTGGTAGTTGGGAGACTAGGTTGTAGGATCGATTGTCGTACTATCAAGGGGGGCTCTCTAGGGAGTAGCTTGATCGTATCATTAGTCGAGAGCTCAAACAATTGCATCCTTGCATCATCTTTCTTGGTTCTTGTTTGGTTCCATTTATGAGTCTTAGAGCTTATGGTCATCTTGATGACAAGCTTGAGTTCATCGAAAATGGAGTTCGCATGCATCTTCTATGATGTTTTCGGTGTTGGAGGTTTTACCGGTATTTTCCGAGGATGGGTTCTCACCATTTTATTATGGTCCTTTTCTCATTTGCTTCTTATTGTTATTTCTCTCAAGATTGTGTTAGCCCTTGTCGTTAGCTTTCCAACAAACTTGGTTTCGTTGAATTCAGAGCTCGTATGCGAAAGTTGTGGCTGTTTTGATATTGCCTGTTTTACACAGAGAGGTTGTACCGCCCCATGGAGAGGTTGTACCGCTTGACCGGTACAACCGGTGTTTGGAGCGGTTGTACCGCTCCAGAATTGGTCCGGTGGTTGTACCGGTCATGTACCGCTCTACCACCGGACTGGTCTCTGTTGTGGTGAGGTTGTTGGGCGGTTGTGGGCCGGTTGTACCGCTTATTGCCTGTTACTGGTTGTACCGGTGCTCATAGAGGTTGTACCGCTCCTATGTTATTCTGTACATAACGGGCAGATTCGTGGGGACCTATTTAAGGGGGTCTTCTTCCCCAATGGTTCCCAATCTCTTGAGCTCGTTTTTGCCCCCATTTTTGACCTTCTTTGAGCTTGCTAACTCTCAATCCCTCCATGGATTCTTGCTAGTTTTTGAGGGAAAAGAGAGAGGAGATCTAGTCCAAATAAAAACTTAACCTTTTCCCAATTTTAGTTCTTGGTAGATTTTAGCTATTGTAGGACAAGTCAAGCAATCATCAGACAATTCAAGCAAGCATGCAGAGAGTATATTGGCAGCAGAATGTAAAGCATGCAACTTGCAAGAATGTAAGGGGAAGGGTTTGGAGAATTCAAACGCAATTGGAGACACGGATGTTTTTCCCGTGGTTCGGATAGGTGGTGCTATCCTACATCCACGTTGATGGAGGCTTCAACCCACGAAGGGTAACGGTTGCGCGAGTCCACAGGAGGGCTCCACCCACGAAGGGTAATGGTTGCGCGAGTCCACGGAGGGCCACCCACAAAGGGTCCACGAAGAAGCAACCACCCACAAAGGGTCCATGAAGAAGCAACCTTGTCTATCCCACCATGGCCATCGCCCACGAAGGACTTGCCTCACTAGCGGTAGATCTTCACGAAGTAGGCGATCTCCTTGCCCTTACAAACTCCTTGGTTCAACTCCACAATCTTGTCGGAGGCTCCCAAGTGACACCTAGCCAATCTAGGAGACACCACTCTCCAAGAAGTAACAAATGGTGTGTAGGTAATGAACTCCTTGCTCTTGTGCTTGAAATGATAGTCTCCCCAACACTCAACTCTCTATCATAGGATTGGATTTTGTGGAAAGAAGATTTGAGAGGAAAGCAACTTGGGGAAAGCTAGAGATCAAGATTCATATGGTAGGAATGGAATATCTTGGTCTCAACACATGAGTAGGTGGTTCTCTCTCAGAACATATGAGATGGACTTGTGTATGTGTTCTGATGGCTCTCTCCACGAATGAAGAGGAGGTGGAGGGGTATATATAGCCTCCACACAAAATCCAACCGTTACACACAGTTTTCCAATCTCAGTGGGACCGAATCAACAAACTCGGTCGGACCGAAAAGGTAAACCTAGTGACCGTTAGAGATTTTCGGTGGGACTAACATGCAACTCGGTAGGACTGATATGGTTAGGGTTTGGGCATAACGTAATCTCGATGAGACCGATTACACAAACTCGGTGAGACCGAGTTTGGTAATAAGCTAACCAGAGAGTTGGTCAGGCAAACTCGGTGGGACCGATTTGCTCTTTCGGTGAGACCGAAAAGTTACAAAAGGGAAACAAAGAGTTTACATTGCAATCTCGGTGGGACCGATTCGCTCTTTCGGTGAGACCGAAAAGTTGCAAAAGGGAAACAGAGAGTTTGCAATCCCATCTCGGTGAGACCGAGATCCCTATCGGTAGAACCGAATTGCTAGGGTTTGGCAGTGGCTTATGACAGGTGAAACTCGGTGGCGCCGGATAGAAAGAATCGGTAGGACCGAGTTTGGCTTAGGGTTTAGGTCATATGTGGATATGGGAAAGTAGTTGAGGGTTTTGGAGCATATCACTAAGCACATGAAGCAAGAGGCTCATTAGGCAACACCTCATCCCTCCTTGATAGTATTGGCTTTTCCTAAAGACTCAATGTGATCTTGGATCACTAAAATATAAAATGAAGAGTCTTGAGGTTTTGAGCTTGAGCCAATCCTTTGTCCTTAGCATTTTGAGGGTTCCACTTTCACATCCATGCCATGCCAATCATTGAGCTTTCCTGAAATAGTCATCTTGGAATAGCATTAGCTCAATGAGCTATATGTTGTTATGAATTACCAAAACCACCTAGGGATAGTTGCACTTTCAATCTCCCCCTTTTTGGTAATTGATGACAACATATAGATCAAAGCTTCGACAAATGATAATAAGCATGAAATATATCGTCGCTTTGAGAAGTATGTGACAAGTAAGAGCTCCCCCTAAATTTGTGCATATTTAAAATTTGCTTTGGACTGCAAATGCACAAAGAGTTAGAGTCATGGGTTACTCTTCCGTGTCACATACATCTTGGTGGAGCGCTTAAAATGATAAGAATGAAATACATGCACTCATCACCAAGAAAAGTGAATGATCACATAAGATAGATAAGATAATAGCATTCACCAAGCATTAAGTGTAGCTTATGATCAAACACATGATCATCAATGTCTCATGAGCAATGACATAGTATCTCACACAAAAGCAAACAAAGTTTGAAAAACACCAAATAAAGCAAGAGAGAAAAAAAGCAACACTCTCTCTCTCGAAGCCTATGATCCATACATTTTTCTCCCCCTTTGGCAACAAGTTACCAAAAAGTTCCTAGAAAATGCATAGTGCTAGATCGACGCTCAGGCTTGATCTTATGGTGGTGGTGGAGTCCGGAGCACTCCAAGGACGAAGCCTTCTGTAGACGTAGTCAGAGTCGAGGCTGAAGTGGACGCTGGAGCTGGTGGAACTGAGGCTGTAGCTGGTGCAGACGTGGTGGCTCTGGGGTCAGCAACTGGCACTGCAGACGACCTCAGACCTCGTGGCACTCTGGCAAAGGCATCAGTTGTAGTCTTGCCTCTCCTCTCCTGCATGTCATGCTGGAGCTGCTCCACTGCAGTCTAAATCTCTGTCACTTTGACATCCAAGTCATAGAACTTTTGTTCCATGATCCTCTCTAAGCTTGCCTGGTTCTGAGTTAGGGTGGCTAGTCCTTGCTCAATCCGCAGGGTGGATGCAATCAAGTAACCAAGCTGCTCTTGTTTGGTTTTCAGGAAATATTCAGATGCCTCCTCTTGAGTTGGCATCTTGGCAGCTTTCTCCTTCCTTGCCTTCTCCTTCTTTGCTTCTGCTTGTGCAGATGATGGTTCATTCTCATTCATGACAACTTGATTATCTTCAAAATCTGGACGGATGGGCAGGTGTTCCTTGTCCAATAAGTATATCCCTGTGCCCATCTTGGAGTTGATTAACTCCTGAATTTGTGGGGCATATCCACAGCTCCTCTTCTGACCAGCTGCTGTCCTCTTAATGGTCTCTACCATGAGGCTCATCACTTTGAACTTCTGTGGCACATCAAATATATGAAGCAAATTGATCGCATGGCCTCTGATCATCTTGTGATCACCTGACTTGGGCAACAGAGTGTGCCTAAGGATCCAGTTAATGGTTGGCAGCCCTGACAGAAGATAATGCACAGACCCAAACTTGAAAGTATCAAGTGCCTCGTTTGGAATTTCCTTGTACATATTGGACATAGAGTTGTGGTCCATCTTCTTCTTGGCATAGATATCCAAGTCATCCTCATGCTCCTCTGGGGCATTGATGAGCTGTGCCCACTCAGCAACAGTAGATTGGTACCTCGTACCTTCAGACATCCATGTGATCTTTCCATCTGGGTAGAAATGTGCTGTGGAGTAGAATTGCATAATGAGTTCCTCGTTCCACTTTGTGAGCTTCTGCCCAACAAAGTCTGCTACTCCACACGCATTGAAGCTGTCATACACTCCAGGGTAGTGTTCTTCATTGTCCTTGATGTATTGCCAATCATCCCATCTCATATCACAGACAATTGGCTTCTTGTCTAGCAGCACTGTCTCATAGAAGTCCTGCTGTTCCTTAGTGTGAAACCTGTAATCAACAGCAGTTCTTCTCCTTGAAGCATACGGATCTACTTCTCTCCACTTCCTCAGCCCTGAGTCTCTCCTGAGCTTTATGTCCTCAGCCACAGGATGAGCATCACTATGGTCTGGGATCTTGGGCTTGAGCTTTCTAAGCACTTGACCTTCTTATTATTCAGCAATGTCAGGCACTGGGGCCTTGTTCTTTTCAGTTGCAGGTATGCTCCTCGTATTTCTCTTTGGAGCTGTCTTGACCTTTGATGCAGCCTTAGGTGCTTCCTTGGGCTTAGATGCAGTAGCCCCTGATTTGATAGCATCACCCATTAGCTTGGGTGCCTTAGGTGCTGGTGCAGCAACCTCTTCTTCTTCCTCTTCTTCCATGATGGAAGCCTTTCCAAGCACTCTGGCTACGGTCTTCTTGACCCTTTCCTTCCTTTTCTTTCCTTCAGCAGCAATTGGCTCTATGGTTGCAGGCTTTTCAGGAATCTGAGTTGAGGCTCTGGCCTTTGGCATAGGCTGCCTACCTGCTGGCCTTTTGATTTTCATCCCTGGCTTTGTGCCTTGAGCTGAGCCATGTTCCTTCTCAAGCACTACTCTCTTTGAAGTTGCTTCCTCTTCTGCCACATAATCCTCATCCTCTGATTCTGAGGTTCTCTTCTTCCTCTGTCTGGTGGCATCTTTAGGCAGATTGCTAGGAGTACTTCTGCTGCCATCAGCTGAAGAACTTGAGGGACTAGTGCCCTCACTCATCTGCACTTGCTCTTCTGACATGTTCTGGCTATCACTTTGGTCTGACATGATGAACAAGCTGACTGCTGACCCTGTGAATAGTTTATAGATGAGGTAGAATAGATGAGCATCACAAAATGCAGAGATTTTTGCAAAAGAATGACTCAAAAACTTAGTTTTAGTTTCCCACTGAAATCATCTCGGATCTACCGATTTTCGAACTCGGTGATACCGAAGCAGTTTTGGAACCTAAACTAGTGAACTCGGTTGGACTGAGTCACAGTTCGGTGGCACCGAGACTGCTAGGGTTTCACAGAGTTCCAAAATCGGTCACACCGATTAGTAATTCTCGGTCAGACCGAGTCTCACTTGTGCAATGGCATAAGCCAAATCGGTGGGACCGAGTTTTTCAACTTGGTGGGTCCGAGATGGTTTCGGCGGAAACCTAACCCTAAAATTTTCGAATTAAACCTAATCTACGAGTTCAGTGACTGGATAGAAGTTTAACAAACGTGGCAATAATCATGATGATCACAATGTGCTAAGAATCGGATTGGGGAATAGCACAAAGATCGAGTCCATACCCTAGTTTGGCGGAGACTCGCTACGGCGGCAACGGCAGGTTGAATTTAGCGACTGGAGGCGGCTGGCGGCGAGGAGACGATCCGGAGACCAAGTTGGCAGAGCAGGCTATCGCGTGGGCGAAGGGGTTCGGAGAAATTTCCAAATTTTTGCCCGTGACTATATATAGCCCGACCCTGTCGGTGTGACCGAGTGGAAAAACTCGGTGGCACCGAGATGCAAAACTGTATACAGTTGTTGCAACTCGGTGTGACCGAATGGTTCAAATCGGTTGCCCCGGTCTCTCTGGCCTCTCCGTCGCGGGATCCTTCGCGTCGTCCGGTTCATCCAGCTGCCTCCTGCATCGAGCGGGACAACCCCGCATTGACCGCTCCTCTGCTTCCGCTCGTCCAGCGCGCCCGCGTGGACTCGAGTGAGTCCAGCGTTTCGGCCCAGCTGCGCCGCTACACCTAGCCCAACCGCAAGGCCCAGCCGCTCCCCTGCTGGCCTTGCTCTTCTCTACTGCGTGGGCTGAGCCATCTGGTGAGAAACCAAGCCTGCTCGAGATGCAGCCCATAGTATTTTTTTACTGTGCTGCGAATTTGGCTAATATCCCAGGTTTTACAGTTTTACAGAAAACCCCCTAATTTCATGCATTTAATAACTCTTGAACCGGGTGTCGGTGACAAAACCGGCGGATCTCGGGTAGGGGGTCCCAAACTGTGCGTCAAGGCCGGATGGTAACAGGAGACAAGGGACACAATGTTTTTTACCCAGGTTCGGGCCCTCTCGATGGAGGTAATACCCTACTCCTGCTTGATTAATATTGATGATATGGGTAGTACAAGAGTAGATCTACCACGAGATCAAGGAAGCTAAACCCTAGAAGCTAGCCTATGGTATGATTGTTGTATATGGAGTTGATTGCCTATGGACTACAACCCTCCGGTTTATATAGACACCGGATAGGGTTAGGGTTACATAGAGTCGGTTACAATGGTAGGAGATCTTGAATATCCGCATCGCCAACCTTGCCTTCCATGCCAAGGAGAGTCCCCTCCGGACACGGGACGAAGTCTTCAATCTTGTATCTTCATAGTCCAGGAGTCCGGCTACCCGAACACCCCCTAATCCAGGACTCCCTCAGTAGCCCCCGAACCAGGCTTCAATGACGACGAGTCCGGCGCGCAGATTGTTTGGCATTGCAAGGCGGGTTCTTCTCCAAATCTTGTGTACCTGTAGGAATAATGTCCGATTTTTGTAATGTAGTGCTCCTTGGCTTCCACGCCCAATAATGGCCGTTTTCCACGTGTCAAACGAATGCGAAAAGCCGGGGTGTTTTTACACCCCTAGCCGTATAAACGAGCCGCCTATTTAACGGGATGGGGATTTAGGTCCAAACCACATCTCCTCCTTTCCGCGAGTTATCATCAGAGCGCCTCCAGCAAAGGTCCATTCCAACATGACCAGCCGTCGCAGCTCCTCCCCTCCCCCTGCGGTCCCAAACCCGGGGACTGGGAGAGTTGCACCATCCCGCATAGCGAGTTAGCATCACTTCAGGCCAAGGGATTTCTCCCTCAGGCATACATGGTCCCGGTCCGAGCCGGTCTCGCCACCTACAATGGCGGAAAACAAGCGGAGAGCACCCCCAATCCTTCTAAAGGAGAGCGGATGTGCCTCGTCCCCTATCTAATAAGGGGACTGGGATTTCCAATTCATCCATTTCTCCGCGGGCTTCTGGAGTTCTACGGCCTCCAGCTGCACAATCTCACGCCTGCCTCCATATTGCATATTGTGGGTTTCGTCGCCCTTTGCGAGCTATTTTTAGGCGTTGAGGCTCATTTTGTGCTATGGAAGAGGTTATTCTACCTGGTGCCCCGTTCTCAAAAGGGGTCTATATACCAAGTGGGCGGAGCCGAAGTATGGCGCATCGCCGGGACCGGATACCTATCCGGAACCCCAAAGAAGGCGTCCGAGGACTGGCCTTCGGAATGGTTTTATATAGAAGACGTCCCGCTAGCGGACCCTATCCGGGTCGGTCTCCCTGAGTTCAACAGTGCTCCATTGAAGAAATGCTTGAGCTGGCATCCGCGAAGCTCTCAGAGAGAAAGCGACAGAGACGTCCTTTACCTGATGGGCCGGATAAGACTGTTGGCTCATTCCGGACTAACCATGATTGGAGTCATGGCCGCATGCATTACGTGGGGGGTGTAGCCGCTTCAATATAGAGGCCACCCCATGTGGGATTTCAACGGGGAGGATGACGCCACCTTTACGGTCGTAAGGGGCCAGCCTCAGCTGCCGCTCTAGTAAAGATCTTATCCTCTTTGTACAAGGGAGAAAAGGAGGAATTCCTCCGCGTCAACCTGCAGGCCGGATTTACTATGTACGATCCTCCAAGTTGGGTAAGTGAACAACTGAGCTTGCCCGTTTGTTTTATACTCCCACGGTTTGATATGTAGTCTAACGACTTCAATGCAGGAACTGCGACAGGTGGTAAAGGATATAGACAGCCGCCCTCCCCAGCCCGAGGACCCAGAATGGACCCTCGATCCGGACTCCGAAGAGGATCCGGACATATCGGTGGAGCTTATTGATGGGGTGTTCCATCAGCTAAGCAAGGACAATACCTTGGTAGCCATCATGGCTGATTACCCAGGGTTAATCCCGGCCTCCCAGGTGACAGAAACTGGAGTCTCATTCCCTTGAGAGAGATTCCACTCTCACGTATTCCGGTGTTTCTGACGACAACCGTGTTTTGCAGGGGAGATTTCCGAGGCAGGAGGCCGAGCCTGCGGCGGCTAGCCAACGAGGGGCCGCAGGGCCCCATGGGGCAAAAAGGAATGTAGTCCGGACTGAGATGCCGGCGCAAAGGTATAGCGCACCCTCTGTTTCCCTGGTGTTATTCTATCAGGGCATATTAACGTTCGTGCTATCTTCAGAACGAAGAGACCTCGCCGGACTACATCCGGAGAGGTTGCCAATCGCGCCTCCACCAGCCAGGGTCCAACGTCTGGCCAGGAAGCGGAGGCGAGCACAAGGCGCGCACCGGACGCTCCTCCGACGTAGGATGCGGACAGGCTGTCTGCCACAAATTCTAAAGTGGAGAGTGCCATGAACCACAGGCGTCGCCGGACAGTTCTACGCGACGCTTGTTTCTCCCAAGAGGCTTTAGATGCCTTTAATTCGGGACATGCGTACCTCCATGCCGCTCAAAATGGTTTAGCCAGAGCCACGGAGCAGTATGTAAAAGACATACGGGTAAGAAAATTTTGGTCAAATATATATATACCAGTAGCCCCCGAGACTTGAAACAGTTAGAGCAACTGATTTAAGGATCATTTAATATGCAGCTTCCTACAGAGAAGAATACCGTACTGTCCCAGGAGCTGGAAAAGTGCAAGGCCCAACTAGAGGCCGCACTAGCCGCAGCAGGGGAGCCCAAAGAGACCCCCTCAGGTAAGATACACTTCGAAAGATTAGTATTGTGCGCTGTGGGTGCAAATCTGACAAATCATATTGCAGATGGCGCCGGACTAGATCCGGACAAGCAACAACTCTTACGCCGGCTAAAGGCCGGTGAGAGTATGTTGACAAAGGTCAGGTGAGAGAAGAATGATCTTCAGGATGCCAACACCAAGCTGGATGTCGAACTTAAAGATGTTCGCGGCCAGCTGTCGGGCTCCACGAAGGAGAATCAGCGGCTTCGACGCGGCATTTTTAGTAAGTGCTTGAAGGAACTTTGAAAAAAGAGTTCGGCGAGGAAGTCGACTAACAGAGTAATGTCTCTAGGTATGCTCACAGGTCGTCCTACAGAGGAGATGCCCGGTTCTACGGGTGACCCTCTTCCCGAACTCATGCAACTGCACGAGCGAATTCGGCAGGCAATGCGAGGCGTTGCCCAAGCCTTATGGCCTGCCCACTCCATGCCCGAGGGCCTTGGAGAGCTTGCGGAGAAGCTGAAGGGAGCTCGGCAGCGCTTCCGGTTGTGGAAGATATCGGCCTGCCGACAAGGCGCTAGGAAGGCCTGGGCCATGGTGAAGACCCGTTTTACGAAGTCTGACCCAAACCACATGGCCGAGGTCGGACCAGTGGGGCCTGACGGGAAGGAGATCCCTGTAAGCTTAGTATACGGCCAAGTAGAGTTAGCCGCGAAGTATTCCCAGCAGGACTGTAAATTAGACAGCCTGTTAGATGGTATAGAAGAGGAATACAATCAGTCAGAATGACTATGTAATTTTGAATTGACATGTGTAATGCCTTCTAGCCGGATTGTAGATCGTTTGTCGTTGCCTACCTTTTCGCTTCAACCTCGGGACCTGACGGTCCGGAGTGTGTCCGAATACCATAACGGTTATATAAGAACCGTGGTATGCGTGGAGACCAGGCGTAGGGGTCATTAGTGCTTTATCAGACAAGTGCACAACTAGTTATGTTATATTACATGGTTAGTAAGAAACATCTTCCAAAGAGAATAGTTCTGTTAGGGGTTCCTTTCGCTGGGTGGCATGCCCTAAAGTGCATGTCCGGACTACGTAAAAAGGTGCAGAAAAAAGCATCTGGGCGCGCATAAAATGAGTAAAAATATCATCTTTTATCTCACCGACCGAATATTCCCTTAAGAATGCTAGCTTTCGGCTTCACCCAGTCTGAGGTACACATCCGGCTGACCCGGCAGTAACAATCGCAGAGGTGCTCCCTTTACCGCCTAGCCGAACAATCGGGAACGTAGGGGTAAACACAGGAGCCAGGCAACCCAGCTTGGCCAAAACTTAAGTCATATCGATGCATATAATGGTGAAGAAAAAGGTACATGCGGAAGTTTGACGCATGTGTTGGTCGTGAAGCCCGTATAAATAAGCTTCTGTTAAAGAAGCCCCCAGGTTTAATGAGCGCGAGTGGCGCGTCACTAGATGAGCCTTTAAGGGCTATAAAAGAAAAGAGGGGAAGGAGAGAAATGTAAGACAGAAAAATGCAAAAAAATGGACAGAGGAAGGAGACGAACACAGAGTCGGGCGCTAGGCATAGAATCTTCGGAGGCGGGTGGCGTTCCACGGGTTCGGCTCGAGTCGGTTATCCGACGCATCTCGCAAGCGGTACGCCCCGCCAGTCAGGACTTGGTTGATTATGAATGGACCTTCCCACTTGGGCTTGAGTTTGTCCTTTTTCTTATCCACCAGGCGTAGAACTAGTTCGCCAACATTGTAATTTTTGGCCCGTACTTCTCTGCTTTGATATCTTCGGGCCTGCTGTTGATAAAATGCGGAACGGGCTTTTGCCATGTCACGCTCCTCCTCCAGGGCGTCCAAGTTGTCCTGCTGATCGAGCTCGGCTTCTCTTTCTTCGTACATGCGCACTCTAGGTGAGTCATGAATTATGTCGCAGGGCAGAACTGCCTCTGCGCCGTACACCATAAAGAATGGTGTGTATCCGATGGTGCGATTTGGCATGGTCCGCAGCCCCCATAGCACGGAGTCGAGCTCCTCTACCCAGTGCGTGTCAGATTCCTTGAGGGACTGCACCAGTCTGGGTTTAATGCCGCTCATGATAAGACCATTTGCACGTTCGACCTGGCCGTTGGTTTGTGGGTGATAGACGGAAGCATAATCGGGCTTGATGCCCATGTTCTTGCACCAGAGTTTTACCTCGTCAGCGGTAAAGTTTGTACCGTTATCGGTTCTGATGCTGTGGGGGACGCCATAACGGTGTAAAACCCCGGATATGAAGTCTATCATAGGTCCAGATTCGGGCGTTTTAACAGGCTTGGCTTCTATCCATTTGGTGAATTTATCCACCATGACCAGGAGGTATTTTTTTCTATCGGTCCCACCTTTAAGGGGTCCGACCATGTCAAGCCCCCAGACCGCAAAAGGCCAGGTGATGGGTATAGTTTGGAGTGCGGTGGGTGGCATATGGCTTTGGTTGGCAAAAAGTTGGCAACCAGCGCATCGTTGGACTAGGTCCTGAGCGTCTACCCGGGCCGTCGGCCAATAAAAGCCTGTACGGAAAGCCTTGCTAACAAGGGACCGAGCAGCGGCGTGGTGACCACCGAGTCCGGCATGAATTTCAGCCAGGAGGTTCCGCCCTTCCTCTTCGGAGATGCACCTTTGAAGGACTCCGGTAGCGCTTTTCTTATAAAGCTCTCCCTCATGGACTCTATAGGCTTTAGATCGCCGCACTATGCAGCGGGCCTCGTTTTGGTCCTCCGGGAGTTCCTGCCTAGTAAGGTAGGCTAGGAATGGTTCTGTCCACGGGGCGATGACTGCCATTATTACGTGGGCTGAAGGTGTAATTTCATTGGCAGAGCCTCCAATTGTGTCAGATTGTTCGGCGTCGAGTTGTGCGGCTGGGTCCGGGCTGTTATTTGCGGGTTCCCCCTCCCATGCTACGGATGGCTTGAACAATCTTTCCAAAAATATGTTGGGGGGGACTGCATCGCGTTTTGCCCTGATGCGTGCCAGGACATCCGCTGCTTGATTGTTTTCTCGGGTTATATGGTGAAACTCCAGCCCTTCGAACCGAGCTGACATTTTTAGGACGGCGTTGCGGTAAGCTGCCATTTTTGGGTCCTTGGCGTCGAAGTCTCCATTTATTTGGGATATCGCGAGGTTTGAATCCCCGCATACCTCTAGGCGCTGGATACCCATGGATACTGCTATCCGGAGACCATGTAGGAGGGCCTCATATTCGGCTGCATTGTTGGAATCCGTGTACATGATCTGGAGCATATATTGGACTGTGTCTCCTATGGGGGATGTCAGGATGACACCAGCCCCCAGTGCAGCCAACATTTTGGAGCCGTCGAAATGCATAATCCATTTTGAATATGTGCCGTACTCTTTAGGGAGCTCAGCCTCCGTCCATTCTGCGACGAAGTCGGCCAAAACTTGCAATTTAATAGCTCGCCGTGGCTTATAGGTTATATCAAACGGGAGAAGCTCAATGGCCCATTTTGCAATCTGGCCCGTTGCATCGCGGTTGTTGATAATATTGTTTAGTGGCACTTCCGAGGCTACTGTTATGGAACACTCTTGAAAGTAGTGTCATAGCTTCCGGGATGCCATGAATACCGCGGATGCAATCTTTTGATAATGCGGGTACCGTGATTTGCATGGAGTGAGGACAGTGGACACGTAGTAGACCGGCCTTTGAAGGGGGAATTTGTGTCCGTCCGTTTCCCGCTCGACAACGAGCACTGCGCTGACAACTTGGTGTGTTGCCGCAATGTACAATAACATTGGTTCGCCGGTGATTGGCGCGGCCAGGACTGGGTTTGTTGCCAATATGGCTTTTATTTCATCAAGTCCGGCCGTGGCGGCATCCGTCCACTCGAAGTGTTCGGTGCGCCGAAGGAGGCGATAAAGGGGTAGTGCCTTTTCTCCCAAGCGGGAGATGAAGCGGCTTAAAGCCGCCACACACCCGGTTAATTTTTGTATTTGTTTAAGGTCCTTTGGGACATCCAATTGTGACAAAGCTCGGATCTTGGTTGGGTTTGCTTCAATTCCTCTACCGGATACAATGAATCCCAAGAGCTTTCCGGCTGGAACACCGAAGACGCATTTTTCTGGGTTGAGCTTGATGTCATATTGTCGGAGGTTATAGAATGTAAGCCTCAAGTCGTTTACTAGGAATTCGACATGTCTTGATTTGACGACCACATCATCCACATACGCGTCCACTGTTTTGCCGATCTGGTTTGCCAGACATGTCTGGATCATGCGCTGATATGTTGCGCCGGCGTTTTTTAGCCCGAAGGGCATTGTGTTGAAGCAGAATGGGTCGTATGGTGTGATGAATGCTGTTGCAGCTTGGTCTGATTCTGCCATCTTGATTTGATGGTAACCGGAGTATGCGTCGAGGAAACACAACAAATCGTGTCCTGCGGTGGCATCGATAATTTGATCGATGCGGGGAGGGGGAAGGGATCCTTTGGGCAAGCCTTGTTAAGGTCTTTAAAATCGACACACAGGCGCCAGGATTTGTCCTTCTTTGGTACCATCACCAGGTTTGCTAGCCAGTCCGGATGTTTTATGTCTCTGATGAATCCGGCCTCTAATAGCTTGGCTAGCTCCTCTCCCATAGCCTGTCTCTTGGGTTCGGAAAAACGCCGAAGGGCTTGTTTGACAGGTTTAAATCCTTTTAGGATATTTAAGCTATGTTCGGCCAGCCTGCATGGGATCCCTGGCATGTCTGAAGGGTGCCAGGCGAAGATGTCCCAGTTCTCTCGTAGGAACTCTCGCAGTGCGGCGTCTGCATCAGGGTTCAGTCATGCCCCGATTGAAGCTGTTTTGTTGGGGTCCGTTGGATGGACCTGGAATTTGACTATTTCGTCGGCTGGCTTGAAGGATGTGGATTTGGATCTCTTATCGAGTATCACATCATCCCTGTTAACCGTGGAGTGCAGCGCAGTCAGTTCCTCGGCCGCTAAGGCTTCGGATAGCGCCTCAAGGGCTAATGCGGCAGTCTTGTTTTCGGCGCGGAGTGTTATGTCCGGATCACTAGCTAGAGTGATAATTCCATTCGGCCCGGGCATCTTAAGCTTCATGTACCCGTAATGGGGTGTTGCTTGGAAGATTGTGAATGCTTCCCGCCCTAGTAAAGCGTGATGTCCGCTATTAAATGGGGCCACCTGAAACGTGACTTCTTCGGACCTATAATTATCTGGCGTGTCGAACACCACATCTAGTGTGATTTTTCCTGTGCAGCGCGCTTCCCGACTGGGGATTATTCCTCTAAAGGTTGTGCTGCTTCGCTCGATGCGGTTCCAGTCTATTTCCATTTTTTGAAGGGTTTCCTCATAAATGAGGTTCAATCCGCTGCCTCCATCCATGAGCACCTTGGTGAGGCGAAAGCCGTCCACTATGGGACTGAGGACCAATGCGGCTGGTGCTCAGGCTGTTCGGAATCTAGGTTCATCACTTGCGTTGAAGGTAATAGCAGTGTCGCTCCATGGATTTATTGTTGCAACTTGATAGACTTTGGCGAGGCTGCGGAGCGTTCTTTTTCGCATATTGTTTGATGCGAAAGTCTCGAAGACTGTGAGAACGGTACTAGTGTCCTCGGGCTGGCTTTCTACGGCCTCCAAGATTAAGAGGTCCTCGCCAATTTTGGCCACCTGCCGGAGTATCCAACATGCTCTAAGGCTGTGAGTTGGTGTGGCGTCCTCTGTACTGTGAATTCTACAGGGTCCATCAAGCCACCTTTCCAGTATGGTTCAATGACCTGTAGAGGGTTTTGGCTTTTTGGTGTTTATCCCGGGTGTTCTATGATGATGCACCCTCTTAGTTCGGACGGGATTACTATTCAAGGCCGGATTATCCCAAAATTTTATTTCGGTTTTCCAGGCGCTTTCCATCGCACAGTATTTTTGTGCTATGGACGCCAAGTCAGCGAAGCGTGTAATATCACGACGACTTACGGCGTTAAGGATTCCCTCGTCCGTGCAATTACTGCAGAAAATAGAGATTGTGTCTTCCTCGCGGCAATCCTTTATCCTGTTCATAACTAGGAGGAATCTGGCCCAGTAATGATGTACTGTTTCCTCGGGCCTCTGCCTGATTTGGGAGAGATCGCTTATGTTCGGGTGGGCGGGTGTCATTGAATCTGCAACCTCACCCAATCCAAGATTCGGAGGCCGAAGGGTTTCCGAACTCTGAAGTTCGGATTCTTGGATGTTGTCCAATGAATCTAGCCCGTTGCCTGATCCTAAGCTCAGGTCTTGAGTTACATCCTCCTCTCCGCGGGTATCCGGCTTGGAGGAGTCGGGAATTCGGACGTAGCTAGTCCTTAAAATAGATGAAGGTTCACTGCACTGCGCCTCTACCACGGCAACATGGTGGGTGACTTGGGGAGATTTAATTTCTCTTAGATCGGGTTTAAGCCCAACCTGGTCGTAATCTGTAGCGACCCCCAGGGCGGCGATGCGATGCAAGAGCTCGTTTACGGAAGAGAGCTCCATTGGATCTAGCTGCTCGACGAGCTCCGAGCTGACGTGTAGGTTGCTTTTGATGACCCGAGAGGTCACCGTCGGTGCAACAGCCGAACAGGCGGTCATGAGAAAACCACCTAACCGGAGGGTTTGGCCGACAGCCAAGGCTCCCTTAGCAATGGTGCCGTCTTTAAAGACGGGAGGAGGCATCCTTCCTGATTGTGACGGCACAGAGGAACTCTCAATGAAAGCACCAGTGTCGGTGTCAAAACCGACGGATCTCGGGTAGGGGGTCCCGAACTGTGCGTCAAGGCCGGATGGTAACAGGAGACAAGGGACACAATGTTTTTTACCCAGGTTCGGCCCTCGCGATGGAGGTAATACCCTACTCCTGCTTGATTAATATTGATGATATGGGTAGTACAAGAGTAGATCTACCACGAGATCAAGGAGGCTAAACCCTAGAAGCTAGCCTATGGTATGATTGTTGTATATGGAGTTGATTGCCTATGGACTACAACCCTCCGGTTTATATAGACACCGGATAGGGTTAGGGTTACATAGAGATGGTTACAATGGTAGGAGATCTTGAATATCCGCATCGCCAACCTTGCCTTCCACGCCAAGGAGAGTCCCCTCCGGACACGGGACGAAGTCTTCAATCTTGTATCTTCATAGTCCAGGAGTCCGGCTGAAGGTATAGTCCGGCTACCCGAACACCCCCTAATCCAGGACTCCCTCACCGGGCATCGGTTTAAAATGTTTTATATATGCAACTTGACTAAAATTTCATCTAGTTTCACAATATCCAACTTTCATGCATGTTTGATATGTTAAACTTGTTGTTTGCTTTAATTTGCTTTAATGCCATGTTAAAATGGTTTATTTCATAACTAAATAACTGTAGCTCCAAATTTAATAAACTTTATATGTAAATGGGGTATAAAAATGCCTAGTTTAACATGGGGTACTTTCTTTGCATGTTTAACAACTCTAAAATATGGTTTAGGGCAGAACAATACCAAATTCATATTATGCACATGAGGATTTACCAGAATTGTCGTTTGTTGTTCTGGCCTCATTTAAACTTGCCTAGATAGGTAGATTTCATATGCCTCACCTCTTGCCATGTTAATCAACATTTAATATTGTTGGGTACATAAACGAGAGCGAACTAAATAATCGAATGTGGTGTTCACTTAACTTGTAGTTTTGTTTGTGCACTGTGCCATGCCATGCATATTTAAATCGGACATGCATCATACTTGTTTGTGCATCATGCCATGTCTATGTGATGTTTGCTTACTATGTTGCTTGCTTATTTCCGGGTTGCTTCTCTCGTTAGCTTCGGTTTCGTTCCAGAGTTGTGAGGATCCGTTCGACTACGCCCGTTTGTCTTCTTCATGGACTCATTCTTCTTCCTTGTGGGATCTCAGACAAGATGACCATACCCTCGAAATCACCTCTATCTTTGCTTGCTAGTTGTTCGCTCTATTGCTATGTCACGCTACCTACCACTTGCAATATCATGCCACCCATATTGCCATGTCAAGCCTCTAACCCACCTTTCCTAGCAAACCGTTGTTTGGCTATGTTACCGCTTTTGCTCAGCCCTTCTTATAGTGTTGCTAGTTGCAGGTGAAGATGAAGTTTGTTCCATGTTGGAATATGGTTATTGTTGGGATATCATTACTATATCTTATTTACTTTAATGCATCTATATACTTGGTAAAGGGTGGAAGGCTCGGCCTTATGCCTGGTGTTTTGTTCCACTCTTGCCGCCCTAGTTTCCATCATAGCGGTGTTATGTTCCTTGATTTTGCGTTCCTAACGCGGTGGGTGTTATGGGAACCCCTTGACAGTTCACTTTGAATAAAACTCCTCCAGCAAGGCCCAACCTTGGTTTTACATTTGCCTAACAACCTATAACCCTCCCTTGGGTTTTCGCGAGCCCAAGGGTCATCTTTATTTTAAACCCCCCCGGGCCAGTGCTCCTCTGAGTGTTGGTCCGAACCGAGCCGCCTGCGGGGCCACCTCGGGGAAACTCGAGGGTTGGTTTTACTCGTAGCATGTCTCATCCGGTGTTGCCCTGAGAACGAGATACGTGCGACTCCTATCGGGATTTGTCGGCACATCAGGTGGCTTTGCTAGTCTTGTTTTACCATTGTCGAAATGTCTTGTAGCCGGGATTCTGAGACTGATCGGGTCTTCCTGGGAGAAGGAATATCCTTCGTTGACCGTGAGAGCTTGTGATGGGCTAAGTTGGGACACCCCTGCAGGGTATAAACTTTCGAAAGCCATGCCCGCCGTTATGTGGAAGATGGGAATTTGTTAATATCCGGTTGTAGATAACTTGACACTTGACCTAATTAAAATGAATCAACCGCGTGTGTAGCCATGATGGTCTCTTTCCGGCGGAGTCCGAGAAGTGAACACGGTCTTGTGTTATGCTTGAACGTAAGTAGTTTCAGGATCACTTCTTGATCACTTCTAGCTTCACGACCGTTGCGTTGCTTCTCTTCTCGCTCTCTTTTGTGTATGTTAGCCACCATATATGCTTAGTGCTTGCTGCAGCTCCACCTCACTACCCCTTTCCTACCCATAAGCTTAAATAGTCTTCATCACGCGGGTGTGAGATTGCTGAGTCCTCGTGACTCACATATACTTCCAAACAGATGCAGGTGCCGATGATGTCAGTACAGGGGATGCTACCGAACTCAAGTGGGAGTTCGACGAGGATTCGGGCCGTTACTATGTTTCTTTTCCGGATGATCGGTAGAGGAGCCCAGTTGGGATGATCAGGGATCTAGCATTTGGGGTGGTCTTTCTTTATTTTGATTCCGTAGTCGGACCTTGATTGTGTTCTGGATGATGTATGATTTATTTATGTATTGTGAGAAGTGGCGATTGTAAGATGACTCTTTATCCCTTTCTTATTCAGTACATGGGATGTGTAAAGATTACCCCTCTTGCGACAGACCTACCATGCGGCTACGCCTCTAAGTCGTACCCCGACACGTGGGAGATATAGCCGCTTTGTGGATGTTACAAGTTGGTATCAGAGCCATCCCCGACACGTGGGAGATATAGCCGCTTTGTGGATGTTACAAGTTGGTATCAGAGCCATCCCCGACTTAGGAGCCCCCTGCTTGATCGAATCGCTGACGTTGTTGTGTCTAGAACAAAATGTTTTGAGTTTTAGGATTATATGTATCGGAGAGTAGGATTCTTTTTACTCCTCAGTCCCTTTGTCGCTCTGGTGAGGCCTGCTGACGTAGAAGTTTTGACTCTCATCTCCTCAAATTTCATGATTTTTTTAGGATCACGCGGGTACCTTGGAATCGTTCCGATATTATTGTGACGAGAACATTGTTCTTGGTGCCTCCTGACATTTAGGGGTTGTGGCAGTGTCCCGGGGAGTTGAGCTCCAAGGTGTTGTCATCACAATTTTATCGTTGCAGTTCTGGAATACCTGAGTTCGCTGACATCGAAAATCTCTTTTATGCAGTTGTTGGTGAGATAACCTCGATGCCACCCAGTACTGGGCGGGAGTTCGGGAGTATTGCCATAACGCGTATAACGGATGCTTTTCGAAGGTTGAGGTACATCATTTCCGAAGGTTTCTTGGTTATGTGTTGAAGGATGGATACAGCTGGATGTAGGAATTGTTAGTTTGGGTGAGATATTATGCTTCCCCTGTATCCCCAACACCTGATTGCATAACCAGAAAGTTTCGTGAGTTTATAAGTGGGAATTCAAGTATCACGTAGGATATCTTTCCAACAGACACATGATACGATATGGGATCTATCATATGTTTGTTTCCAGCTTATTTCTGCGAGCCAAATCCTTTGTTTTGTTTTGAGTTGTGGTATTCGAGTAGCTTCGAAGTCAAGTGTTGGATCCATACCTTTTCCTAAGCGGTGTTCTCACATTTCTATGTGAATACTAATCCTTCATGATCATCGAGGTTGTCATGTTAATTCTTTTCCAACGGGCGTGTTTCTCTTCAAGTGGATCTGATCATTTTTCAATGTCCGCAAGATAACTACTCAGTTCTCTCAACGGTGTTTGTTTCATCCATCTCCAAGTTGTCTTTATTTTTACCGCCCTCCCACCCTTTTTCTTCAAGGACTCGGATTTCATTCAAGTATCCATTTTATTCATGTGAAGTCTCTTCATTCTTTTCAATCAATGTTCTTACCCGGTGTTTCTTATGAACATGCTAACGGAGCCTCAAGTTTATTATTCTTCGTTCTTTTTCTTCTCTGGTGGATTCAAATCAAGCTTTGTTGATCACATCATTTTCCTCGTTTCAAATGCTTTTCCCATGTCGGTGCATCTCATAATCATTCCCCATTTGTTGTTCAATTGTTCCGGAGTGCTGAAGATATCTCAGAAGATTCGTGTTTCCACTCTGCATTCGTTGAATCTCTTTTGAGGATGTTATCTCATTCAAGCCATTTAATTCAGCCGGTGCAATCTCCCTTTCAAGTAATCATTTCAACAGAGTTTCTCTTGAGTGGTCCCTAACCCACAGGTCTTTTCCCAGGATCTTACCCGACTCTTCTAATTTTTCCGGAGTTATGCTCAAATTCTTTTCCAAGTTTGACGTAAGAATGGATTGTCATCATTCATATGTCTTTCTTCAAGATCTTTCAAATTCTTTTCATCGTTGGCTCTACCTCTTCGCCTTTGATTCTCCCGGAGTGTCTAAACAATTCATGGTCGTGTTTCTCGTCGTCATTCTCAGATTGTGAAGTGATACGTCTCCGTCATATCTACTTTTCCAAACACTTTTGCCCTTGTTTTGGACTCTAACTTGTATGATTTGAATGGAACTAACCCGGACTGACGCTGTTTTCAGCAGAATTACCATGATGTTGTTTTATGTGCAGAAAACAAATATTCTCAGAATGACCTGAAACTCCACGGGAGGTCTTAGAAAAAATAATAAAAAATCCTTGCCAAATATGAAGACCAGGGGGCCCACACCCTTCTCACGAGGGTGGGGGGCGCCCCCCCCTAGGGCACGCCCCCTACCTCGTGGGCCCCCTAGAGACCCTCCGACGCCAACTCCAACTCTATATATTTGCTTTCGGAGAGAAAAAATCAGAGAGAAGAAATCATCGTGTTTTACGATACGGAGCCGCCGCCAAGCCCTAAAACCTCTCCGGAGGGCTGATCTGGAGTCCGTTCGGGGCTCCGGAGAGGGGGATTCGTCGTCGTCGTCATCATCAATCATCCTCCATCACCAATTTATGATGCTCACCGCCGTGCGTGAGTAATTCCATCGTAGGCTTGCTGGACGGTGATGGGTTGGATGAGATTTATCATGTAATCGAGTTAGTTTTGTTAGGGTTTGATCCCTAGTATCCACTATGTTCTGAGATTGATGTTGATATGACTTTGCTATGCTTAATGCTTGTCACTAGGGCCCGAGTGCCATGATTTCAGATCTGAACCTATTATGTTTTCATGAATATATGAGAGTTCTAGATCCTATCTTGCAAGTCTATAGTCACCTACTATGTGCTATGATCCGTTAACCACGAAGTGACAATAATCAGGATACTTACCGGTGATGACAATAGTTTGAGGAGTTCATGTATTCACTATGTGCTAATGCTTTGTTCCGGTTCTATATTAAAAGGAGGCCTTAATATCCCTTAGTTTCCAATAGGACCCCACTGCCACGGGTGGGTAGGACAAAAGATGTCATGCAAGTACTTTTCCATAAGCACGTATGACTATATACGGAATACATGCCTACATTACATTGACGAACTGGAGCTAGTTCTGTGTCACCCTATGTTATGACTGTTACATGATGAACCGCATCCGGAATAATTATCCATCACTGATCCGGTGCCTACGAGTTTTCCATATACTGGTTTACGCTTATTTACTTTTCCGCTGCTACTGTTACAATCACTACAAAATACCAAAAACATTACTTTTTCTGTCTTTACTTTTGTTGCCGCTACCACCACTATCATATTACTTTGCTACTAAACACTTTGCTGCAGATACTAAGTTTCCAGGTGTGGTTGAATTCACAACTCAGCCGCTAATACTTGAGAATATTCTTTGGCTCCCCTTGTGTCGAATCAATAAATTTGGGTTGAATACTCTACCCTCGAAAGCTGTTGCGATCCCCTATACTTGTGGGTTATCAAGACCTTTTTCTGGCGCCGTTGCCGAGGAGCATAGCTCTATTCTTTGAGTCACTTGGGATTTATATCTGCTGGACACTATGAAGAACTTGAGAGATCCAAAAACCAAGATCTATCCCTCAATTACGAGGGGACGTAAGGAACTGCCATCTAGCTCTGCACTTGATTCACCTTCTATTATGAGTAAGTTTGCGACACCTACACCTGCTTCTGCTATTCGTTCTGATATGTCGCATGTTATTGATGATGCCACTTCTGCTATGCATGATACTTATGATGAAACTACTTCTATGCCTGATACTACTGTGCCCCTTAGTGAATTTCTTGATGAACAAATTGCTAGGGCTAGAGAAAGAGAAATTATTGAATCTGAATACGATGATGATAGTGATGATGAAAATATGCCTGTTATTCCTGAGGATTATTTATTTGATCAAGATGCTTCTTTAGCTATTTTAGCTTGCAGAGATAGATATGAGCTTAAGAGGTTATTAATTAAATGGAACAAAGAATCACTTAGAGATAAAATGAAACCCAATCCTGGTTTTGCTACTTCACCTATATGTGTTCCTGATAAGGATTATGAATTCTCTATTGATCCTGATATAATTACTTTGGTTGGATCTGATCCATTTTATGGCTATGAATCTGAAACTGTTGTGGCACATCTTACTAAATTGAATGATATAGCCACCCTATTCACTAAAGATGAGAGAACTCGTTACTTTTATATCCTTAAAATATTTCCGTTCTCATTAAAGGGTGATGCTAAGATATGGTTTAATTCTCTTGATCCTGGTTGTGTGCGTAGTCCCCAGGATATGATATATTAATTCTCTACTAAATATTTCCATGCTCATAAGAAACAAGCTACTTTAAGGGAAATATACAACTTTGTGCAAATTAAAGAAGAGAGTCTCCCACAAGCTTGGGGGAGGCTTCTCAAGTTACTTAATGCTTTGCCCGATCATCCTCTTAAGAAACTTGAAATACTTGATATCTTTTATAATGGACTAACCGATGCTTCCAGAGATTACCTGGATAGTTGTGTTGGTTCTCTTTTCAGGGAAAGAACACCGGATGAAGCTGAAATTCTATTGAATAATATGTTGACAAATGAAAATAATTGGGCACCTCCTGAGCCAGCTCCTGCTCCAATTACTGAGCCTATCCCTAAACCAACTCCGAAGAAGAGAGGTGTTTTATTTCTCAGTCCCGAAGATATACAAGAGGCAAAGAAATCTATGAAAGAAAAAGGTATTAAAGCTGAAGACGTTAAGAATTTACCTCCTATTGAAGAAATACATGGTCTTAATATACCGCCTGTTGAAGAAACATATGATCTCAATTATTTATTTACTAAAGAACCTCCTGATCCCAATATCCCGACACAGGTAGTAAAGGTAAATTCTCTCTATAGATATGATAAAGCTGAAGTCCCTCTTACTAAAATTGCTAGTCAGTGCTTGGATGAGTTTGATAACTTTATGTTTAAGCAAGACGACTTCAATGCTTATTTTGGTAGACAATTAAAAGAAAATGCTTATATGATTAGACGCTTGGGTGATTATATGGCTGATATTAAAGGTGAACTTAAACTTATTAGCAAACATGCTTCTATGGTTACCACTCAAGTAGAACAAGTACTTAAAGCTCAAAAAGAAGTGCTTGATGAAATGAATAGTAAGAAAAATGATTATGCTGTTAGAGTGGCTACTAGAACTGGTAGAATGACTCAGGAACCTTTGTATCCCGAAGACCACCCTAAGAGAATCGAGCAAGATTCTAAGAGAAATAATATTGATGTTCCTAGTTCTTCTAAAAAGAAGAAAAAGAAAAATGATAGAACTGTGCAAACTTCTAGTGAGCCTATTGCTGAACCACCTGATAATCCAAATGATATATCTATGTCTAATGCTGAAACACAATCTGGTAATGAACATGAACCTAGTAAAAATATTAATGATAATGTTCATGATGATGCTCAACCTAGTAATGACAATGATGTAGAAATTGAACCTGCTGTTGATCTTGATAACCCACAATCAAAGAATCAACGTTATGATAAAAGATACTTTGTTGCTAGGAAACATGGTAAAGAAAGAGAACCTTGGGTTCAGAAACCCATGCCTTTTCCTCCGAAACCATCCAAGAAAAAGGATGATGAGGATTTTGAGCGCTTTGCTGAAATGATTAGGCCTATCTTTTTGCGTATGAGATTAACTGATGTGCTCAAAACAAATCCTTATGCTAAATATATGAAATATATCATTACTAATAAAAGAAATATACCGGAAGCTAAGATTTCCACCATGCTTGCTAATTATACTTTTAAGGGTGGAATACCAAAGAAACTTGGAGACCCCCGAGTACCTACTATACCTTGCTCCATTAAAAGAAATTATATTAAAACTGTTTTATGTGATCTTGGAGCCGGTGTTAGTGTTATGCCTCTCTCTTTATATCGTAGACTTGACTTGAATAAGTTGACACCTACCGAAATATATTTGCAAATGGCTGATAAATCAACTGCTATACCTATCGGTATTTCTGAGGATGTGCCTATTGTGGTTGCAAACGTTACTATTTTAACGGACTTTGTTATTCTTGATATTCCCGAGGATGATAGTATGTCTATTATTCTTGGAAGACCTTTTCTTAATACTGCAGGGGCTGTTATTGATTGCAACAAAGGCAATGTCACTTTTCATGTTAATGGTAATGAGCATATGGTACACTGGAAACAACCTCAAGTTCATAGTATCAACTCTATTGGAAAAATTCCATCAATTATATTTGGAGGTTTTGAATTTCCTCTTCCTACTGTCAAGAAGAAATATGATATTCTTATTATTGGGTATGTGCATATCCCCGTTGAGGTAACTTAGTGTTATTCGAAATTTCTCCGGTTTCATGATTATCGGAATGAGTTTGTTAACAAGACTTGATCAACCTTGTTAGTGGATTCTTTTTGATGAGCATGAGATGGATGAAACTAGAAGCACAAACTTCTGTACCCCACTTTTACTTTCTGTTATTTATATTAAATAAAGTAAAAATAGACATTCGTGAGGGTGATATGGAGTTGCCTCCTGCATATTTAGATTATAACTCTATGGCTTTGCACCAGTTTGTCGAGGCCTGAATCACCTCTCTTATATCGTTTAATTTTTGATAAACGATGTGTTTTCCGTATTACTCTCCATGCTCCTGCCTTCTTTGATTCACAGACAAAAGGAAGATATGTTATTACCAGAGAGGAGGCAGAAGAGTACGAGAGGAGAGCGGAGGCAGCCCGACTCCACGCTGCAGCTCAGCAGGCGATAACCGCTGCACATCAGTATGATCTCAACTATCCTTCCTCATCACAGTACGACCCCAACAACTATTATTACGGATATCCGCCAGGCCAGCCGTGGCCATAGACCAACTTAGGCCAAAAGCCTAAGCTTGGGGGAGTACGTATTTCTCACCGACATTACATTTATGTTCACACACACTCATTGCTAGATGTCGGTGCTCATACTTTTTCACTATAACATCCATGCTAGTTTATTTTCTTTTTCCTGCTTCCTTCTTGTGTGTTTGGTAAACCTTAAGAAAAACCAAAAGTAGTTTATTTTTCTGCTGTAGTAGTAATAACTAAAAAGAAAACCCAAAAATATTTCCCGTTCTTCTTTTACTTGTTGGGAGCTTTCCTGTGTAAATAGTTTTATTTCTTTTATTTGGGGGTTAGTAGGAGAAGACCATAATTAAATTGTTGAAGTGGCTCTTATATGCATTATTGTTGAATTAACCAAAGAGCCCATATTGCCTTGTCTTCTCCTGTTTATTGAATGCTCGCAGATTCCAGCTTAGTCCAATGCACGTGCACTCTTATTATTATTCACACCGTTCGGTCGTGCAAGTCAAAGGCAATTATGATGATATATGATGGACTGTCTGAGATGAGAAAAGCTGGTATGAACTCGACCTCTTTTGTTTTTGTAAATATGATGAGCCCGTCGTTCTTGATTCAGCTTATTATGAATAAACATGTTTGCAATGACAATTAGAGATCATAGTTGCTTGTGCCATGCTTGATTAGCTATGAGTTATAATTGTTTACCTTGTGTGCCAACATGCTATTGAGATGATTATGATGGGGTATGATGGGGTGGTATCCTCCTTTGAATGATTTAAGTGACTTGACTTGGCACATGTTCACGCATGTAGTTGAAACCAAATCAACATAGCCTTCATGATATTTATGTTCATGGTGGATTATATCCTAGTCATGCTTGCATCCAATGTTTATTAATTTTAATGCATGTACATGGCTGTTGTCGCTCTCTAGTTGGTCGCTTCCCAGTCTTTTGCTAGCCTTCACTTGTAGTAAGCGGGAATACTGCTTGTTCATCCAATCCCTTAAACCCCAAAGTTATTCCAGATGAGTCCACCATACCTTCCTATATGCGGTATCTACCGGTCGTTCTAAGTAAATTTGTATGTGCCAAACTCTAAACCTTCAAATAAACATTCTGTTTTGTATGCTCGAATAGCTCATGTATCAACAAAGGCTATCCTTATCTTCCGTGTTAGGCGGGTTATTCTCAAGAGGAGTGGACTCTGCTCCTCACTCGCGAGAAAATGGCTGGTCAGCGGGATGCCCAGTCCCATGCTTTATGCAAACTAAATTAAAATTAATTGCAAACAAAACTCCCCCTGGGACCTAATGTATGTTGGAGGCACTCGTTGTTTCGAGCAAGCCATGGATTGATGCTTGTTGGTGGAGGGGGCGTATAAACTTTACCATTATGTTTGGGAACCGCCTATAATGTGTTTAGCATGGAAGATATCGCCATCTCTTAGTTGTTACGTTGACAATGAAAGTATACCGCTCAAAATACAATTTATCTCTATTTCAAAACCGAGCTCTGGCACCTCTACAAATCCCTGCTTCCCTCTGCGAAGGGCCTATCCATTTACTTTTATGCTGAGTCATCACCCTCTTATTAAAAAGCACTAGCTGGAGAGCACAGCCATCATTTGCATTAATCACTGTTAATTTATATTGGGTGTGACTATGATTGGATCTCTTTTACCATGAATTACAATGTCTAGTCAGTCCTTGATCTTTAAAGGTGCTCTGCATTTATGTTTTGCGGTCTCAGAAAGGGCTAGCGAGATACCATCTTGTTATATCATATTATGATTGTTTTGAGAAAGTGTTGTCATCCGAGATTTATTATTATGACTTGCTAGTTGATTTTGCTATTGATACGAGTAACTGTGAGACCTGAGAATTATTGCAAGTGTGGTTAGTTATGATCTATGCTGAAAACTTGAATGCTGGCTTGACATAGTTACAACAATAAGAGCAAACAGAGTTTGTAAAAGTTTTTCTTTCTTTCTTTCAGTTTGTCAACTGAATTGCTTGAGTACAAGCAAGGGTTTAAGCTTGGGGGAATTGATACGTCTCCGTCGTATCTACTTTTCCAAACACTTTTGCCCTTGTTTTGGACTCTAACTTGTATGATTTGAATGGAACTAACCCCAACTGACGCTATTTTCAGCAGAATTACCATGATGTTGTTTTATGTGCAGAAAACAAATATTCTCGGAATGACCTGAAACTCCACGGGAGGTCTTAGAAAAAATAATAAAAAATCCTTGCCAAATCTGAAGACCACGGGGCCACACCCTTCTCACGACGGTGGGGGGCGCCCTAGCCCCCCTACCTCGTGGGCCCCCTGGAGACCCTCCGACGCCAACTCCAACTCTATATATTTGCTTTCGGAGAGAAAAAATCAGAGAGAAGAAATCATCGTGTTTTACGATGTGGAGCCGCCGCCAAGCCCTAAAACCTCTCGGGAGGGCTGATCTGGAGTCCGTTCGGGGCTCAGGAGAGGGGGATTCGTCGCCGTCGTCATCATCAACCATCCCCCATCACCAATTTCATGATGCTCACCGCCGTGCGTGAGTAATTCCATCGTAGGCTTGCTGGACGGTGATGGGTTGGATGATATTTATCATGTAATCGAGTTAGTTTTGTTAGGGTTTGATCCCTAGTATCCACTATGTTCTGAGATTGATGTTGCTATGACTTTGCTATGCTTAATGCTTGTCACTAGGGCCCAAGTGCCATGATTTCAGATCCGGACCTATTATGTTTTCATGAATATATGAGAGTTCTAGATCCTATCTTGCAAGTCTATAGTCACCTATTATGTGTTATGATCCGTTAACCCCGAAGTGACAATAATCGTGATACTTACCGGTGATGACAATAGTTTGAGGAGTTCATGTATTCACTATGTGCTAATGCTTTGTTCCGGTTCTCTATTAAAAGGAGGCCTTAATATCCCTTAGTTTCCAATAGGACCCCGCTGCCACGGGAGGGTAGGACAAAAGATGTCATGCAAGTTCTTTTCCATAAGCACGTATGACTATATACGGAATACATGCCTACATTACATTGACGAACTAGAGCTAGTTCTGTGTCACCCTATGTTATGACTGTTACATGATGAACCGCATCCGGCATAATTATCCATCACTGATCCGGTGCCTACGAGTTTTCCATATACTGGTTTACGCTTATTTACTTTTCCGCTGCTACTGTTACAATCACTACAAAATACCAAAAACATTACTTTTTGCTATCTTTACTTTTGTTGTCGCTACCACCACTATCATATTACTTTTCTACTAAACACTTTGCTGCAGATACTAAGTTTCCAGGTGTGGTTGAATTGACAACTCAGCTGCTAATACTAGAGAATATTTTTGGCTCCCCTTGTGTCGAATCAATAAATTTGGGTTGAATACTCTACCCTCGAAAGCTGTTGCGATCAACTATACTTGTGGGTTATCATGAAGACCGAAGAAGAGTTTTTCCTCCAAATCTTATCCGTTCTCAGTCATCATTCTTTTAGTTTAATTTCCATTAGACAGATATAGATCAGACGGTCTATATTGCAAGATGGCTCGCGTACCATCATCACCAACTCGGTTTTTTATAAGAGAAGAAATATAAGTATGGAGATACAAACGTATTATCGAAACTTGTTTCTGTAAACTAGCATATACATTCTATTCAACGCCTCAGCAGGTGAGGCCTTAGCACAATGACTTCTCGACTGTGTAAAACAAAGGTTTTCACGTCGCTGATAAGGAGGGGGTGACGGCGGCGCCCTTTTTGCCTTGCTCTAGTCCTAGTAGTCATACTAGGTGGTCTAAGCACGTGTAGATTTATTCTTTTTCACGTCTCGTGTTTGCCGTACTGCCACGACTGTTGATGAATAGACGGTAAGTTATTCACAGGGAAACCCTTGTTGAGCGTGTTTGCGAGAGAGAGAGAGAGAGAGAGTGTGTGCGTGTGTGATATGTCTAGAGACTAAGGCAATGATAACAGATTCTTTGTGTCTATGTGTGCGGAGGATAGAGAGATACATGTACATGGGGCTTTGTGTTGTGTAACGTGGAGACACATATACATAATTAGAGAGTGAGTGTGCGAGATACACGTGCGGACATGGGGAGAGATGAGGATCCAGATTAATGGGTGTTTGTGCGTGTCTGTGTGTGTTTATGCGCACGTTTTTGTGTGAGAGGGAGTGTGTGTATGTGGAGTAGAGAGACCACTAATGATGTAAACCTAGTATAAGGGAAGGGGGAATGGTGTGACATGTGTAGTAGAGGGATAGCATGGGTGCGGGCGGGGGAGGGGGCAGACTATTTGGAAGAGACATCGATTGTGTGTGGGAGAGGGGTGTGAGAGCGAGAGAGAGAGAGGGGGGCGTTTGTGTCCATAAATGGCGTATAGATAGGGAGACAGTGTTGATGTTGTTTGAAATTGGCCTATGTACGGAGACGCAAGGGAAGCGAGTTGATACGTCCATTTTGCATCATGCTTTTATATCGATATTTATTGCATTATGGACTGTTATTTCACTTTATGTCACAATACTTATGGCTATTCTCTCTTATTTTACAAGGTTTACATAAAGAGGGAGAATGCCGGCAGCTGGAATTCTGGTCTGGAAAAGGAGCAAATATTAGAGACATATTCTGTGCAACTCCAAAAGTCCTGAAACTCCACGGAATGTCTTAAAAGAAATAAAGAAAAATCCACGCCAAAGATGAAGGCCAGGGGGCCCACACCCTGCTCACGAGGGTGGGCCCCCCCCTAGGGCGCGCCCCCCTATCTCGTGGGCCCCCTGGTGGCTCTCCGATGCCCATCTTCTCCTATATGAGGTCTTTCAATGAGAAAAAAGAAAGAGGAACTTTTCGGGACGAGACTCCGCCGCCACGAGGCGGAACCTTGGCGGATCCAATCTAGAGCTCCAGCAGAGCTGTTCTGCCGGGAATACTTCCTTCCCGGAGGGGGAAATCACACCATCGTCATCACCAACGCTCCCCTCATCGGGAGAGGGCAATCTCCATCAACATATTCACCAGCACCATCACATCTCCAAACCCTAGTTCATCTCCTGTATCCAATTCTTGTCTCAAAGTCCGGGATTGGTGCTAGTAGTTTGCTAGTAGTGTTGATTACTCCTTGTAGTTGATGCTAGTTGGTTTAATTGGTGGAAGATCATATGTTCAGATCCTATATGCATATTATTACCCCTCTCATTATGAACATGAATATGCTTTGTGAGTAATTACGTTCGTTCCTGAGGACAAGGGAGAAGTCTTGCTATGAGTAGTCATGTGAATTTGGTATTCGTTTGATATTTTGATAAGATGTATGTTGTCTAGCCTCTAGTGGTGTTATGTGAACGTCGACTACATAACACTTCACCATTATTTGGGCCTAGAGGAATGTCACATCCCTAGTTCTGGTATGACCTAGACTAGCTAGTCATTTCTGCATCATGTTTAAATTCCATTTAAATTTGAAATGGGGATTTGTGAAACCCTCAGAAATCATTTCTGGAAATGACCCAGATAAAAAGTGCTCCAAAAGGGACCAAGAAAATGTTCATGTTGCTCTCTGAAAATATTGGTTAGAGGTAAAATTCAAACCAATAAGTTTAGGAGCCCATAAATATTTATTTTGGCCTTTTGGAATTAATACAATAATTATTTGCCTTGGATATATATATGTCATATATTTTATATATTTCCGAAAATTCTGATTTTTGCTGAGGGGCTTTGGAATAATCCAACTAGTCCCTACAAGAATTATCAGAAGCAACAAAAATGATTTAGTGTCTAAAACTAAATCAAAACAAATTACAGAAAATGCAAAACAGAAGAAAAAGAGAGAGAGAATTACCTGGCCATACCTGTGTAGCCACTTGGCCCAGCCGAAGCAGCCCAGCCCACCAGGCCCTCTTTCCAGTCATCTCCCTCCTCTCGCCAGAAGGACGAGAGGCGTGTGCCCGCAACGCACGAGCATGCGCTCGGTCACCTCCTGCCTCTCTGCTAGCTCCCCGACGCCCTGGACGCCTCCAACGCTGCCACGCAGACCCCCTGTCCCCTCCCTCACTCTCCCCGTGTCCACCCCCTCCTCTGATCTCTCTGTGCAGCACCATCGAGCGCAGCCGACGCCACCGCTTGCCGTTGCCGCGGCCACTGCCTCCCCCTCGCCCCCTGGACATGCCCAGGAGCTCCACGACGTCGTCTTCATCATCTCCACTGAGCCATGCGAGCCGGGGCGCGCCATAGCGACGTCATCACCATCGTCTTTAACCTCTCGGCCGCCGAGATCGCCAGCGCCCGTCCGTCGTCTCCGACTCATCCCCGAGCCGCTGACCATCCCGTCCCCTCCACTGTAAGATTCTGCGTCTGTTCCCCCTCTTCCCGAGCTTGTTTACGCCCTGCGGCCGTCACCCCCTTGTTGACCGAACCGCGCCGCCACCCGAGCTCGTCTATGGCAACGCTCCGATGACCATTTGGTCCCAGATGCGTGTCCACCGAGCTTGTTGCCCCGCGCTGAGCCTCGCTAGCGCCTCCCCTTGCCCGCTTGCACCTCACAACGCTAACCCGAGCTCCGGCCGCCGCACTCGTCGTCGCTGGTGCCACTCCGGCCGCTCCCCGGCCGCGCCACAACCACGGCTAGATACGGACGAGCGTCCGCATCCCGTAGCTACACTCCCGCGCCAAATGGCCCCTGGTAGGCAAAACCCGCAGCGCACCGCCGCGTTGGGACTCGCCGGCGGCTAAACGCCGGCGATCGCTGACCTTTGACCGGCGTGGGTTGACCCCACAGCCCAGTTTGACCTCCCCCTCTCTCTCACTGACTTGTGGGCCCCGCCCGACTAATTACTATAGTTAGCACTAATTAACTAACTAGGTTAGCTACTACAGTCACTGACTAGTGGGCCCTGCCCAGTTAGTTAGGACTAACTAACTTAGTTAGTTGACTGGGAAACTGACCAGTGGGACCCATTGGTCAGGTTTGACCTAGTCAGCCCCGTTGACTCGCTTATGTCATGCAGACGTAGAGCTGACGCAATAATTGATTTCTAGAATTATTTTAACTCAGGAAATTCCAGAATATTTTCCTAAACTTCAAAAAAATCATAATAATTCAACCGTAGCTCAGAATGAAATAAATTATATATGAAATATTATCAGAAAAATGCAAGGAATCCATTTATGCCAGTTACATGCATGAAAAACCAACTTATACATGATGTATAAGTGAAAACATAATATGGGCATTTTAAATGCTTCATTTTGAATTGCATTTGAATCTTGGATTCAAATGGGCTTCAACCAACTTGGTAGCATCTTGCATTAGCCCAAACACTAGCATTTGCACATGTCATGTTCATGCATCATTCTGTTGCATTTGTTTGTGTGTTGATCGCCGGCACCGTTTCTTCTCGATAGGTTCCACTCCGGAAGGTGTTCCCGAGTACCTGTCAGAGGAGCCGTACCCCTTCGTCATTCTATCAGGCAAGCAAACCCCCTTGAGCATTTCGGTAAATCCCACTATCTCGCTCCTGCTCCTTATACTGCATTAGGACAACAACGATTCAAACTGGTACTTTCTGTTGCGGTAGTTGAACCCATTCCTCTGCATGACCTGTCATTGCCACAGTAAATAGTTGAAACCCACTAGCATGAGTAGGAGTTGCTTGAGCCTTGATGTGCCTAATCATCCATGCTTGTTTACTTTATGCCAGCTATGCTTAGAGTTGTGTCAGGTCTGATTCATCGGGAATGAATCGGAGTGGTGAACATGTCCTACCGATAAAGGCTAAGTGTGTGAACATGTTTTGGTAAAGGTAGCAATGAGAGGCCATGTAGGAGTACATGGTGGGTTGTCTCATTGGAACCGTCCCTAAGCACGGAGTTCTGTGTTTGTTATCCAAGTCCAGTTACTACCACACATTGGGTTCCGGTTATCCGGCCCCTTTCGGCTTATTAATCCACTTGATCTCTGTCCAGGAGTTGCAACTAGTTTCTGGCGTTTGTAGGTAGTGCTACTTGTCTACCAGGTGGTGTCCAACGGGACGGGCTTGGGACAGACTAGGCAACGTGGCACGGTGTACCAAGTGGCACCCGGATGGTGGGCTTGGGAACCCTGCACACATCGTTTGGGGCCGTGAGCGACACTCCGTCCGGATCTCCTTGCGGATGGAACCCGAATAGGCGATAAACCTGGATGAGAGACTTGTGTGGTTAGTCAGGTCATGGCTGACACCCTCGCCCGGCTTTCGCTTGAAGGTTGCCGAGGTACATGACGTGTATAGGGCTATAAGTGGCGAGAGCGTGTGTGAAGAAGTACACCCCTGCAGGGTCAACATTATCTATTCGAATAGCCGTTTTCCTCGGATATGGAAACTTGGAGGACTTATGTAGTACATAGAAAACTTGAAGTGGATACTCTAAAATCCGCAAGATAAGCGTGAGTGCTATGGATGGCCTTCTCGTAGGGAGACGGGAACGGATCCATAGTGGAGTATTGATATGGTGAATATGTGGACTCGTGTGCGTCTCCTCACCTCAAAGAAGTTTCTGATACTCGTAGTATAGGTTAGCCAGTGAGTCAAAGCTGGCTTGCTGCTGTTAAAACTCCACCACCCCCTTTGTTGATAATGTTGCGTATGTAGATAGTTCTGATGTAAGACTTGCTGAGTACCTTCGTACTCACATTTGCTTATTTATGTTTTGCAGTTGGTTACACTAGTGACTTCGACGAGTAGCTTGTATCCCAGCTACGATCTTGTACCCTTGGGAGGGTCGTGTTTAGTCAGGCTTCTTAGTCTTTTCCTTTTGTAGTTGTCTGTACTTAGACATGTAATGCTTCCGTTGCTTGTATGCTCTGAATGATGTGTCAAGAGACCCCTGTTTGTATTGAAAGCTATGTGGCTCTTCTGGGCCTTTATCTATATGAGTTTGAGTTATGTTGTGATGCCATGTTGTACAGCACATACTTGCATGTTATGCGTACGTGTAACGTGTATTGCTATGTGTGGGATCTGACAACCTAGTTGTTTATCCCTAGTAGCCTCTCTTATGGGGAAATGTAGTCTTGTGCTTCCATGAGCCATAGTAGTCCGCTACAGCCCGGTTCACCGGAGTCCTGCTAGCCCAGCACTACTGCTCTAGAACACTTGACTGGCCGGCATGTGATTCACTTCATTCATGTGTCTGTCCCTTCGGGGAAATGTCACGCGGTGACATACGGAGTCCTGCCTAGCCTGCTACAGCCCGGGTTCCCGGAGTCCTGTTAGCCCAGTGCTATAGCCCGGATTCATACGCTATTGACCGACATGCTCGAGGTTGAATCATGTATGCATGTCCCTATAAGTTAGTGCCACTTCGGGTTCATGACTAGTCATGTCGGCCCGGGTTCTCTGTCATATGGATGCTAGTGACATTATCATATATGTGAGCCAAAAGGCGCAAACGGTCCTGGGCCAGCTAAGGTGGCACCCGTGGGAATACCGTGCGTGAGGCTACAAAGTGATATGAAGTGTTACATGCTAGATCGGTGTGACTTAGGATCGGGGTCCCGACAGCGTTGGTATCAGAGCCTGACTGACTGTAGGATTACCAAGCCAAACTGGTTGAAGTTGAGTCTAGAAATGCTTTAGTTATAGAAGGGAATTGATTGTGGAAGGGAACGTAAGGCTCTTTTTACTCCTTTACCTCATGTCATTCTTTCGTAGTCAGCCTCTTCTTTCTACGAGGGTTAAGCCCTAGGCTTCTTCTCTATCTCTCAGGATGACGTGTTACTAAACCGTAAAGTCTTAGGATTGTTGGGTTTGTGTCTCTGTTCAGTTCTGCTACTGTGTGTCCTTAGTTTGACCCAGAACCTTGATATTATGATGCTGATTGATTATGCTATTCCTTTGATGAATGTCTCAAAATCCCTTTGAGCATTTACAGCCATTATGCTGCCGAAATTGTCCTAGGATTTCAAGAGTTTCCAATGCTTTTGCATTACATTCCGCATCCTTGTGTCGATGCTAATTCCATCCTTGTTTCCTTGGTTTCTGTGCCAGGATGTCGTCTGCTAACCGAGGTTCAGTTGCTCATAGCAAGAACCACGGAGATGGTAGGGACGAGGATCCTCCTGACCAGCCTTTGATGGCAGAGTTCTTGTTAGCATATGAGAGGAACAAGCGTGAGACTAACCGCTTGCTGGCACAGATTGAGCAGCACACCGCACATCAGCGTAAGATGTTGGTTTCCATCACCGACTTCATTGGTCTGAAACCACCCACCTTCCATCATTCCATTGAGCCACTCGATGCAGATGACTGGCTCCGGAGCATCACTCACAAGTTGCATTCTGCGAGCGTGGCTGAAGGTGACAAGGTCACCTATGCTACCTATCACCTGGAAGGTCCTGCTAGTATTTGGTGGCAGAGCTATGAGGCTATGCTACCAGCTGGCCAGATTCCTACCTGAAGGGATTTCACCGAGGCTTTTCGTGAGCACCACATTCCTCAGGCTCTCATTGACCGCAAGAGGGAAGATTTTTGTAGTTTTACCCAGGGTAAGCTGTCTGTTGATGCTTACAGTAGAGAGTTTGGAAACCTCGCCCACTATGCTACAGAAGAAGTGTCCACGGACGCCAAGAAATAGGCTAGGTTCCGGAAGGGTCTCAACCCTAAGTTGCGCCGTGATCTCCACCTGCATCAATGTGATACTTTCCAGGCTCCTGTGAACAAGGCCATTAATGCAGAGACAGCTCAGCTCACTTACGAGGAGTCTCATAAGCACAACCGTGATCTGGGTTCTTCCTCCCGCTCTGGCTCTCAGAAGCGACGAATTTGGATTCCGAACTCATCTCTTCCACCTGGATATGCACCGAGGCCATCCGATGTGGCGCCTCACCCAGCTCAGCAACGTGCTCCACCCAGGCCTATTAGTGGACCACTTGTCAATGTAGGACCACGCCCTACCTCAGGAACTTGCTTCACCTATGGAGAACCAGGACACTACGCACGTGACTGCCCTCAGTCCAGTTATACCCCACCCCAGTTTGAGAGGTGTGTTGGCCGTGAAAAGCCATCAAGCAAGATGATCAGTACCAAGCCAGCCTCCATTGAATGAGCATGTGTGCACCATGTCTCAGCTACGAAAGCTCAAGATGATCCCAATGTCGTACTGGGAACGCTTCTTGTCAATTGTCACCCAGCTTCAGTTCTGTTCAATACTGGAGCATCCCACTCCTTCATATCTGAAGGTTATTCTCGGTTGCACGACATGTCATTTTGTGATATGCCAACTCCACTAATAATCCAGACTCCTGGTTCCAAATGGTAAACCTCCAAGGTAAGCCATGGTAATGAAATCCTTGTTGACAGACTGGTATTCCTTGCTTCTTTGATATCTCTCAAGTCCTCAGATATTAACATCATCTTGGGCATGGACTGGATGACAGCTCATCATGCCAAGATCGATTGTTACACCAGATCTGTTCAACTTACACATCCATCTGGAAAAATAGTCACTGTCTCCACTAGAGTTGCAAGGCGTCAACTCTATTCTCTTAATGCCAGCCCTCTTCCAGACCTTGAAGATATTCCGGTAGTCCGTGACTTTCCGGATGTCTTTCCATAAGAACTGCCAGGTGTTCCACCTGACCGAGATGTAGAGTTTGTCATAGAACTTATCCCAGGAACTGTTCAAATCTCTAGGAGACCATACAAGATGGCACCTTTGGAGTTAGCCGAGCTTAAGAAACAACTTGATGAGTCCTTGCAAAAAGGTTTCATCCGTCCCAGTTCTTCTCCTTGGGCTTGTCCTGTCCTCTTCGTCAAGAAGAAGGATGGACGGATTGGATGGTTGTAGATTATCGTCCCGTTAATGTGGTCACGATAAAGAACAAGTATCCGCTCCCCAGGATCAACGACCTGTATGATCAGCTCGCTGGATCCTTAGTCTTCTCCAAGATGGATTTGAGGTTAGGCTACCACCAAATCAAAATCAGAAACGGGGACATCCCCAAAACAGCCTTTGTCACTCGTTATGGTCAATACGAGTACATCGTGATGTCTTTCAGCCTAACCAATGCTCCAGCTACTTTCTCCCGCTTGATGAACTCGATCTTTATTGAGTACTTAGATATGTTCGTCGTGGTTTATCTCGATGATATTCTTATTTACTCGAAGAACGAGGAAGAGCATGCCGCACATCTTAGACTTATGTTAGAAAAACTCAGAGAGCACCGCCTTTATGCCAAGTTCTCCAAGTGTGAATTTTGGTTGCCAGAAGTGACCTATTTGGGCCACGTGATCTCTGGTAAGGGCATTGTTGTCAATCCCGAGAGAGTCAAAGCCGTTCTCGATTGGACTCCACCCGTAACGGTCAAACAAGTTAGGAGTTTCCTTGGTCTAGCCAGTTATTGTCGCCGCTTCGTTGAAAACTTCTCCAAAGTGGCCAAACCCCTCATGGAACTTCTCAAGAAAGATAAAAGGTTTGAGTGGACCCCACAGTGTGAGCACAGTTTTCAGGAACTGAAAAGACGCCTGACTTCTGCGCCCATACTCATGCCACCGGATTTCACTAAAGACTTTGTTATCTATTACGATGCTTCGCGTCAAGGACTAGGTTGCATTCTTATGCAGGATCGTCATGTGATTGCCTATGCATCTCGACAGTTGCATCCACATGAGGAAAATTATCCTACACATGATCTGGAGCTTGCAGCCGTAGTCTATGCACTTAAGACCTGGCGACATTACCTTCTTGGTAACCATTGCAAAATCTACACTGACCATCAGAGTCTCAAGTATATCTTCACCCAACCAGATCTGAATCTCGGAAAGAGATGTTGGTTGGAGGTGATCTCGAATTACGACTTAGGAATCACCTACACCCCAGGCAAAGCCAATGTCATGGCTGATGCTTTAAGTCGTAAATCCTATTGCAACAACGTCATGTTGCAACAATGTCAACCACCCCTCCATGAGGAATTCTGTAAGCTTAACCTTCAGATAGCTCCTCATGGTTCCCTTTCTACCTTGGTGGCGAAACCTACCCTTACGGATCAGATCATAGAGGCTCAGAAGCATAATATGGGAATTTCCCGGATCAAGAAAAATATTTCCAAGGGAGTTTCCAATTGTTTCTCTATGGATGAACGAGGTGTTGTTTACTTTGGAAACCGTTTGGTGGTTCCCAAATGTCAACACATGCAGCAACTGATCCTTAAGGAGGCCCATGAATCTCCTCTCACGATTCATCCTAGTAGTACCAAGATGTATCAGGACCTACGCCAGAGGTTCTGGTGGACTAGGATGAAGAGAGAAATCGCTCAGTATATTGCCAACTGTGACGTTTTTCGTCGCGTTAACACAGAGCATCAAAGACCTGCTGGCACCCTTCAACCTTTAGCTATTCCTGAGTGGAAATGGGACAAAGTTGGTATGGACTTCATCACCGGCTTTCCCAGGACCAAGAAAGGAAATAATGCTATCTTCGTAGTCATTGACCGTCTTTCCAAAGTGGCTCACTTCCTACCTGTTCGAGAGAGTATCACTGCTAGTCAGCTCGCTGACTTATATATCTCCCGAATAGTGTCACTCCATGGTGTTCCACTAGAGATCAATTCAGACCGTGGCAGTCTTTTCACCTCTCATTTCTGGGAAAGTTTCCAGAATGCCATGGGAACTCATCTTTCTTTCAGTACCGCTTTCCACCCTCAGTCAAGTGGTCAGGTGGAAAGGGTCAACCAAATTCTCAAATACATGCTTAGAGCTTGCGTTATCTCATTCGGTATGGATTGGGAGAAATGTCTTCCCTTTGCCGAGTTTGCTTATAACAATAGCTACCAATGCAGTCTTAAGAAAAGCACCCTTCGAGATTCTGTATGGACGAAGATGTCGAACACCTTTGAACTGGTCAGAAACTGGTGAAAGACAATTCTTTGGGCCAGATATGATCCACGAGGCAGAAGAGCAAGTGCACATCATTCGTGAAAATTTGAAAACAGCCCAATCTCATCAAAAGAGCCACTATGACCATCGTCATAAGGAAGTGGCTTATGAAGTTGGCGACAAGGCTTACCTTCGGGTTACTCCTTTGAAGGGTACCCATCCTTTCGGTATCAAGGGCAAGTTGGCTCCTCGTTACATTGGTCGTTTTCGCATTCTCGCTAAACGAGGAGAGGTTGCCTACCAGTTGGAACTACCCCCACATCTTTCTCGAGTTCATGATGTCTTCCACGTCTCTCAACTCAGGCGTTGCTTCTCGGATCCCATCCGCGGAGTGGACCACGAAACGCTTGATCTCCAAGATAACCTCACTTATCGAGAGTACCCCGTTCGCATTCTGGATCAAGCAAAGTGTGTCACTCGACGTCATAACATCAAGTTTCTCAAGGTTCAGTGGTCTCATCATTCCGAGAGAGAAGCTACTTGGGAGCGAGAAGATCGTCTTCGACTTGAGTACCCCGCTTTCTTCCCGCCAACCCCTGAATCTCGGGATGAGATTCTTCCGAGTGGGGGCGAGTTGTCACATCCCTAGTTCTGGTATGACCTAGACTAGCTAGTCATTTGTGCATCATGTTAAAATTCCATTTAAATTTGAAATGGGGATTTGTGAAACCCTCAGAAATCATTTCTGGAAATGACCCAGATAAAAAGTGCTCCAAAAGGGACCAAGAAAATGTTCATGTTGCTCTCTGAAAATATTGGTCAGAGGTAAAATTCAAACCAATAAGTTTAGGAGCCCATAATTATTTATTTTGGCCTTTTGGAATTAATACAATAATTATTTGCCTTGAATATATATATGTGATATATTTTATATATGTCCAAAAATTCTGATTTTTGCTGAGGGGCTTTGGAATAATCTAACTAGTCCCTACAAGAATTATCAGAAGCAACAAAAATGATTTAGTGTCTAAAACTAAATCAAAACAAATTACAGAAAATGCAAAACAGAAGAAAGAGAGAGAGAGAGAGAATTACCTGGCCATACCTGTGTAGCCACTTGGCCCAGCCGAAGCAACCCAGCCCACCAGGCCCTCTTGCCAGTCATCTCCCTCCTCTCGCCAGAAGGATGAGAGGCATGTGCCCGCAGCGCGCGAGCACGCGCTTGGCCACCTCCTGCCTCTCTGCTAGCTCCCCGACGCCCTGGAAGCCTCCAACGCTGCCACGCAGACTCCCTGGCCCCTCCCTCACTCTCCCCGTGTCCATCCCCCTCCTCTGATCTCTCTGTGCAGCACCACCAAGCGCAGCCGACGCCACCGCTCGCTGTTGCCATGGCCACTGCCTCCCCCTCGCCCCATGGACATGCCCAGGAGCTCCACGACGTCGTCTTCGTCATCTCCACCGAGCCAAGCGAGCCGGGGTGCGCCATAGCGACATCATCACCATCGTCTTCAACCTCTCGGCCACCGAGATCGCCTGCGCCCGTCCATCGTCTCTGACTCGTCCCCGAGCCGCTGACCATCCCGTCACCTCCGTTGTAAGACTCTGCGTCTGTTCCCCCTCTTCTCGAGCTCGTTTACGCCCCGCAGCCGTCGCCCCCTTGTCGACCGAACCGCGCCGCCGCCCGAGCTCGTCGGCGGCAATGCTCCAGTGACCATTTGATCCCAGACGCGTGTCCACCGAGCTTTCTGCCCACACTGAGCCTCGCTAGCGCCTTCCCTTGCCCGCTTGCACCCTGCAACGCTAACCCCGCGCGCACCCGAGCTCCGGCCGCCGCACTCGTCGTCGTCGGCACCACTCCGGCCGCTCCCCGGCCGCTCCCCGGCCGCGCCACAACCACGGCTAGATGCGGATGAGCGTCCGCCTCCCGTAGCTGCACTCCGCGCGCCAAATGGCCCCCTGTAAGCAAAACCCGCAGCGCACCGCCGCGTTGGGACTCGCCGCCGGTTAAACGCCGGCAACCGCTGACCTTTGACCAGCATGGGTTGACCCCACAGCCCAGTTTAACCTCCCCCTCTCTCTCACTGACTTGTGGGCCCCGCCCGACTAATTACTATAGTTAGCACTAATTAACTAACTAGGTTAGCTACTACAGTCACTGACTAGTGGGCCCTGCCCAGTTAGTTAGGACTAACTAACTTAGTTAGTTGACTGGGAAACTGACCAGTGGGACCCACTGGTTAGGTTTGACCTGGTCAGCCCCGTTGACACGCTTACGTCATGCTGACGTAGAGCTGACGCAATAATTGATTTCTGGAATTATTTTAACTCAGGAAATTCCAGAATATTTGCCTAAACTTCAAAAAATCATAATAATTCAACCGTAGCTCAGAATGAAATAAATTATATATGAAAAATTATCAGAAAAATGCAAGGAATCCATTTATTCCAGTTACATGCATGAAAAACCAACTTATACATGCTGTATAAGTGAAAACATAATATGGGCATTTTAAATGCTTCATTTTGAATTGCATTTGAATCTTGGATTCAAATGGGATTCAACCAACTTGGTAGCATCTTGCATTAGCCCAAACACTAGCATTTGCACATGTCATGTTCATGCATCATTCTGTTGCATTTGTTTGTGTGTTGATCGCCGGCACCGTTTCTTCTCGATAAGTTCCACTCCGGATGGTGTTCCCGAGTACCTGTCAGAGGAGCCGTACCCCTTCGTCGTTCTATCAGGCAAGCAAACCCCCTTGATCATTTCGATAAATCCCACTCTCTCGCTCCTGCTCCTTATACTGCATTATGACAACAATGATTCAAACTGGTACTTTCTATTGCGGTAGTTGAACCCATTCCTCTGCATGACCTGTCATTGCCACAGTAAATAGTTGAAACCCACTAGCATGAGTAGGAGTTGCTTGAGCCTTGATGTGCCTAATCATCCATGCTTGTTTACTTTATGCCAGCTATGCTTAGAGTTGTGTCAGGTCTGATTCATCGGGAATGAATCGGAGTGGTGAACATGTCCTACCGATAAAGGCTAAGTGTGTGAACACGTTTTGGTAAAGGTAGCAATGAGAGGCCATGTAGGAGTACATGGTGGGTTGTCTCATTGGAACCGTCCCTAAGCACGGAGTTCTGTGTTTGTTATCCAAGTCCAGTTACTACCACACATTGGGTTCCGGTTATCCGGCCCCTTTCGGCTTATTAATCCACTTGATCTCTGTCCAGGAGTTGCAACTAGTTTCTGGCGTTTGTAGGTAGTGCTACTTGTCTACCAGGTGGTGTCCAACGGGACGGGCTTGGGACAGACTAGGCAACGTGGCACGGTGTACCAAGTGGCACCCGGATGGTGGGCTTGGGAACCCTGCACACATCGTTTGGGGTCGTGAGCGACACTCCGTCCGGATCTCCTTGCGGATGGAACCCGAATAGGCGATAAACCTGGATGAGAGACTTGTGTGGTTAGTCAGGTCATGGCTGACACCCTCGCCCGGCTTTCGCTTGAAGGTTGCCGAGGTACATGACGTGTATAGGGCTATAAGTGGCGAGAGCGTGTGTGAAGAAGTACACCCCTGCAGGGTCAACATTATCTATTCGAATAGCCGTTTTCCTCGGATATGGAAACTTGGAGGACTTATGTAGTACATAGACAACTTGAAGTGGATACTCTAAAATCCGCAAGATAAGCGTGAGTGCTATGGATGGCCTTCTCGTAGGGAGACGGGAACAGATCCATAGTGGAGTATTGATATGGTGAATATGTGGACTCGTGTGCGTCTCCTCACCTCAAAGAAGTTTCTGATACTCGTAGTATAGGTGTTGGGTTTCGTAGTAATTTCAAAAAAAATTCCAATGCACACGCCAGATCATGGTGATGCATAGCAACGAGAGGGGGAGAGTGTGATCTACATACCCTTGTAGATCGACAACAGAAGCGTTAACTTGGTTGATGTAGTCGTACGTCTCCACGGCCCGACCGATCAAGCACCGAAACTACGGCACCTCCGAGTTCTAGCACACGTTCAGCTCGATGACGATCCCCGGACTCCAATCCAGCAAAGTGTCGGGGAAGAGTTCCGTCAGCACGACGGCGTGGTGACGATCTTGATGTTCTACTGTTGCCGGGCTTCGCCTAAGCACCGCTACAATATTATCGAGGACTATGGTGGAAGGGGGCACCGCACACGGCTAAGAATATGATCACGTGGATCAACTTGTGTCTCAAGGGGTTCCCCTTGCCTCCGTATATAAAGGCTCAAAGGGGGGGGGGGGCTGGCCGGCCAAGAGGAGGCGCGCCAGGAGGAGTCCTACTCCCTCAGGGAGTAGGACTCCCCCCTTTCCTAGTTGGAATAGGATTCGCGGAGGGGAGAAAAGAGGAGGGAGAGGAGGAAGGGGGGCTGGCCCCCTCTCCTTGTCCTATTCGGACCAAGGGGGGGAGGGGCGAGCGGCCCATCTATGGCCACCTCTCCTCTCTTCCACTAAGGCCCACTAAGGCCCATATACCTCCCGGGGGGTTCCGGTAACCTCCCGGTACTCCGATAAAATCCCGATTTCACCCGGAACACTTCCGATATCCAAACATAGGCTTCCAATATATGAATCTTTATGTCTCGACCATTTCGAGACTCCTCGTCATGTCCGTGATCACATCCGGGACTCCGAACAAGCTTTGGTACATTAAAATGTACTCATAATATAACTGTCATTGTAACCTTAAGCGTGCGGACCCTACGGGTTCGAGAACAATGTAGACATTACCGAGACACGTCTCCAGTCAATAACCAATAGCGGAACCTGGATGCTCATATTGGCTCCTACATATTCTACGAAGATCTTTTGTTGGTCAGACCGCATAACAACATACGTTGTTCCCTTTGTCACCGGTATGTTACTTGCCCGAGATTCTATCGTCGATATCCCATACCTAGTTCAATCTCGTTACCGGAAAGTCTCTTTACTCATTCCGTAATACATCATCCCGCAACTAACACATTAGTTGCAATGCTTCTAAGGCTTTAGTGATGTGCATTACCGAGAGGGCCCAGAGATACCTCTCCGACAATCGGAGTGACAAATCCTAATCTCGAAATATGCCAACCCAACATGTACCTTTGGAGACACCTGTAGAGCACCTTTATAATCACCCAGTTACATTGTGACGTTTGGTAGCACACAAAGTGTTCCTCTGGCAAATGGGAGTTGCATAATCTCGTAGTCATAGGAACATGTATAAGTCATGAAGAGAGCAATAGCAACATACTAAACGATCGGGTGCTAAGCTAATGGAATGGGTCATGTCAATCAGATCATTCAACTAATGATGTGATCCCGTTAATCAAATGACAACTCTTTGTCCATGGTTAGGAAACATAACCATCTTTGATTAATGAGCTAGTCAAGTAGAGGCATACTAGTGACACTCTGTTTGTCTATGTATTCACACATGTATTATGTTTCCGGTTAATACAATTCTAGCATGAATAATAAACATTTATCATGATATAAGGAAATAAATAATAACTTTATTATTGCCTCTAGGGCATATTTCCTTCAGTCTCCCACTTGCACTAGAGTCAATAATCTAGATCACACAGTAATGATTTTAACACCCATGGAGCCTTGGTGCTGATCATGTTTTGCTCGTGGAAGAGGCTTAGTCAACGGGTCTGCTACATTCAGATCCGTATGTATCTTGCAAAACTCTATGTCTCCCACCTGGACTAGATCCCGGATGGAATTGAAGCGTCTTTTGATGTGCTTGGTTCTTTTGTGAAATCTGGATTCCTTCGCCAAGGCAATTGCACCAGTATTGTCACAAAAGATTTTCATTGGATCCGATGCACTAGGTATGACACCTAGATCGGATATGAACTCCTTCATCCAGACTCCTTCATTTGCTGCTTCCGAAGCAGCTATGTACTCCGCTTCACATGTAGATCCCACCATGACGCTTTGTTTAGAACTGCACCAACTGACAGCTCCACCGTTTAATGTAAACACGTATCCGGTGTGCGATTTAGAATCGTCCGGATCAGTGTCAAAGCTTGCATCAACGTAACCGTTTACGATGAGCTCTTTGTCACCTCCATATACGAGAAACATATCCTTAGTCCTTTTAAGGTACTTCAGGATGTTCTTGACCGCTGTCCAGTGATCCACTCCTGGATTACTTTGGTACCTCCCTGCTAGACTTATATCAAGGCACACATCAGGTCTGGTACATAGCATTGCATACATGATAGAGCCTATGGCTGAAGCATAGGGAACATCTTTCATTTTCTCTCTATCTTCTGCAGTGGTCGGGCATTGAGTCTGACTCAACTTCACACCTTGTAACACAGGCAAGAACCCTTTCTTTGCTTGATCCATTTTGAACTTCTTCAAAACTTTGTCAAGGTATGTGCTTTGTGAAAGTCCAATTAGGCCTCTTGATCTATCTCTATAGATCTTAATGCCTAATATGTAAGCAGCTTCACCGAGGTCTTTCATTGAAAAACTCTTATTCAAGTATCCCTTTATGCTATCCAGAAATTCTATATCATTTCCAATCAGTAATATGTCATCCACATATAATATCAGAAATGCTACAGAGCTCCCACTCACTTTCTTGTAAATACAGGCTTCTCCGAAAGTCTGTATAAAACCAAATGCTTTGATCACACTATCAAAGCGTTTATTCCAACTCCGAGAGGCTTGCACCAGTCCATAAATGGATCGCTGGAGCTTGCACACTTTGTTAGCTCCCTTTGGATCGACAAAACCTTCTGGTTGCATCATATACAACTCTTCTTCCAGAAATCCATTCAGGAATGCAGTTTTGACATCCATCTGTCAAATTTCATAATCATAAAATGCGGCAATTGCCAACATGATTCGGAAAGACTTAAGCATCGCTACGGGTGAGAAGGTCTCATCGTAGTCAATCCCTTGAACTTGCTGAAACCCTTTTGCGACAAGTCGAGCTTTGTAGACAGTAATATTACCGTCGGCATCAGTCTTCTTCTTGAAGATCCATTTATTCTCAATTGCTTGCCGATCATTGGGCAAGTCAACCAAAGTACACACTTTGTTCTCATACATGGATCCCATCTCAGATTTCATGGCTTCAAGCCATTTTGCGGAATCTGGGCTCACCATCGCTTCTTCATAGTTCGTAGGTTCATCATGATCTAGCAGCATGACTTCCAGAACAGGATTACCGTACCACTCTGGCGCGGATCTCACTCTGGTTGATCTACGAGGTTCAGTAGTATCTTGTCCTGAAGTTTCATGATCATTATCATTAGCTTCCTCACTAATTGGTGTAGGTGTCACAGAAACAGTTTTCTATGATGCACTACTTTCCAAAAAGGGAGCAGGTACAGTTACCTCGTGAAGTTCTACTTTCCTCCCACTCACTTCTTTCGAGAGAAACTCCTTCTCCAGAAAGTTTCCGAACTTAGCAACAAAAGTCTTGCCTTCGGATCTGTGATAGAAGGTGTATCCAATAGTCTCCTTTGGATATCCTATGAAGACACATTTCTCCAATTTGCGTTCAAGCTTATCAGGTTGAAGCTTTTTCACATAAGCATCGCACCCCCAAACTTTCAGAAACGACAACTTTGGTTTCTTGCCAAACCATAGTTCATAAGGTGTCGTCTCAACTGATTTTGATGGTGCCCTATTTAACGTGAATGCGGCCGTCTCCAAAGCATAACCCCAAAACGATAGCGCTAAATCAGTAAGAGACATCATAGATCGCACCATATCTGGTAAAGTACGATTACGACATTCGGACACACCATTACGTTATGGTGTTCCGGGTGGCGTGAGTTGCGAAACTATTCCGTATTGTTTCAAATGTACACCAAACTCGTAACTCAAATATTCTCCTCCACGATCAGATCATAGAAACTTTATTTTCTTGTTACGATGATTTTCAACTTCACTCTGAAATTCTTTGAACTTTTCAAACGGTTCAGACTTATGTTTCATTAAGTAGATATACCCATATCTGCTTAAGTCATCTGTGAAGGTGAGAAAATAACGATATCCGCCACGAGCCTCAATATTCATCGGACCACATACATCTGTATGTATGATTTCCAACAAATTTGTTGCTCTCTCCATAGTACCGGAGAACGGCGTTTTAGTCATCTTGCCCATGAGGCACGGTTCACAAGTACCAAGTGATCCATAATCAAGTGGTTACAAAAGTCCATCAGTATGGAGTTTCTTCATGCGCTTTATACCGATATGACCTAAACGGCAGTGCCACAAATAAGTTGCACTATCATTATCAACTCTGCATCTTTTGGCTACAACATTATGAATATGTGTGTTACTACTATCGAGATTCAATAAGAATAGACCACTCTTCAAGGGTGCATGACCATAAAAGATATTACTCACATAAATAGAACAACCATTATTCTCTGATTTAAATGAATAACCGTCTCGCATCAAACAAGATCCAGATATAATGTTCATGCTTAACGCTGGCACCAAATAACAATTATTTAGGTCTAATATTAATCCCAAAGGTAGATGTGGAGGTAGCGTGCCGACCGCGATCACATCGACTTTGGAACCGTTTCCCACACGCATCGTCACCTCGTCCTTAGCCAATCTTCGCTTAATCCGTAGTCCCTGTTTCGAGTTGCAAATATTAGCAACAGAACCAGTATCAAATACCCAAGTGCTACTGCGAGCATTAGTAAGGTACACATCAATAACATGTATATCACATATACCTTTGTTCACCTTGCCATCCTTCTTATCCGCCAAATACTTGGGGCAGTTCCGCTTCCAGTGACCAGTCTACTTGTAGTAGAAGCACTCAGTTTCAGGCTTAGGTCCAGACTTGGGTTTCTTCTCTTGAGCAACAACTTGCTTGTTGTTCTTCTTCAAGTTCCCGTTCTTCTTCCCTTTGCCCTTTTTCTTGAAACTAGTGGTCTTGTTGACCATCTACACTTGATGCTCCTTCTTGATTTCTATCTCCGCAGCTTTCAGCATTGCGAAGAGCTCAGGAATAGTCTTATTCATCCCTTTCATATTATAGTTCATCACGAAGCTCTTGTAGCTTGGTGGAAGTGATTGGAGAATTCTGTCAATGATGCTATCATCCGGAAGATTAACTCCCAGTTGAATCAAGTGATTACAATACCCAGACATCTTGAGTATATGCTCACTGACAGAACTGTTCTCCTCCATCTTGCAGCTATAGAACTTATTGGAGACTTCATATCTCTCAATCCGGGCATTTGCTTTAAATATTAACTTCAACTCCTGGAACATCTCATATGCCCCATGACGTTCGAAACGTCGTTGAAGTCCCGGTTCTAAGCCGTAAAGCATGGCACATTGAACTATCGAGTAGTCATCAGCTTTGCTCTGCCAGACGTTCATAACATCTGGTGTTGCTCCAGCAGCAGGCCTGGCACCCAGCGGTGCTTCCAGGACGTAATTCTTCTGTGCAGCAATGAGGATAATCCTCAAGTTACGGACCCAGTCCGTGTAATTGCTACCATCATCTTTCAACTTTGCTTTCTCAAGGAACGCATTAAAAATTCAACGGAACAATAGCACGGTCCATCTATCTACAATCAAACATACATAAGCAAGATACTATCAGGTACTAAGTTCATGATAAATTTAGGTTCAATTAATCATATTACTTAAAGAACTCCCACTTAGATAGATATCCCTCTAATCCTCTAAGTGATTACGTGATCCAAGTCAACTAAACCATGTCCGATCATCACGTGAGATGGAGTAGTTTCATTGGTGAACATCACTATGTTGATCATATCTACTATATGATTCACGCTTGACCTTTCGATCTCCGTGTTCCGAGGCCATATCTGTATATGATTGGCTCGTCAAGTATAACCTGAGTATTCTGCGTGTGCAACTGTTTTGCACCCGCTCTATTTGAACGTAGGGCCTATCACACCCGATCATCACGTGGTGTCTCAGCACAAAGAACTTTCGCAATGGTGCATACTCAGGGAGAACACTTCTTGATAATTAGTGAGAGATCATCTTATAATGCTACCGTCAATCAAAGCAAGATAAGATGCATAAAATATAAACAACACATGCAATCAATATAAGTGATATGATATGGCCATCATCGTCTTGTGCTTGTGATCTCCATCCTTGAAGCACCGTTGTGATCACCATTGTCACCGGCGCGACACCTTGATCTCCATCGTAGCATCGTTGTCATCTCGCCAATCTCATGCTTCCACGACTATCGCTACCGCTTAGTGATAAAGTAAAGCATTACAGCGCGATTGCATTGCATACAATAAAGCGACAACCATATGGCTCCTGCCAGTTGCCGATAACTCGGTTACAAAACATGATTATCTCATACAATAAAATTTAGCATCATGTCTTGACCATATCACATCACAACATGCCCTGCAAAAACAAGTTAGACGTCCTCTACTTTGTTGTTGTAAGTTTTACGTGGCTGCTACGGGCTTAAGCAAGAACCAATCTTACCTACGCATCAAAACCACAACGATAGTTTGTCAAGTTGGTGCTATTTTAACCTTCGCAAGGATCGGGCGTAGCCACACTCGGTTCAACTAAAGTTGGAGAAATTGTCACCTGCTAGCCACCTTTGTGCAAAGCACGTCGGGAGAACCGGTCTCGCGTAAGCGTACACGTAATGTCGGTCCGGGCCGCTTCGTCCAACAATACCGCCGAACCAAAGTATGACATGCTGGTAAGCAGTATGACTTATATCGCCCACAACTCACTTGTGTTCTACTCGTGCATATAACATCAACACATAAAACCTAGGCTCGGATGCCACTGTTGGGTTTCGTAGTAATTTCAAAAAAATTCCTACGCACACGCAAGATCATGGTGAAGCATAGCAACGAGAGGGGGAGAGTGTGATCTACGTACCCTTGTAGATCGACAACGGAAGCGTTAACTTGGTTGATGTAGTCGTACGTCTCCACGGCCTGACCGATCAAGCACCGAAACTACGGCACCTCCGAGTTCTAGCACACGTTCAGCTTGATGACGATCCCTGGACTCTGATCCAGCAAAGTGTCGGGGAAGAGTTCCGTCAGCACGAAGGCGTGGTGACGATCTTGATGTTCTACTGTTGCAGGGCTTTGCCTAAGCACCGCTACAATATTATCGAGGACTATGGTGGAAGGGGGCACCGCACACGGCTAAGAATATGATCACGTGGATCAACTTGTGTCTCAAGGGGTGCCCCTTGCCTCCGTATATAAAGGTTCAAAGGGGGGCTGGCCGGCCAAGAGGAGGCGCGCCAGGAGGAGTCCTACTCCCTCCGGGAGTAGGACTCCCCCCCTTTCCTAGTTGGAATAGGATTCGCGGAGGGGGGAAAAGAGGAGAGAGAGGAGGAAGGGAGGGCTGGCCCCCTCTCCTTGTCCTATTAGGACCAAGGGGGGGAGGGGCACGCGGCCCATCTATGGCCACCTCTCCTCTCTTCCACTAAGGCCCACTAAGGCCCATATACCTCCCGGGGGGTTCCGGTAACCTCCCGGTACTCCGGTAAAATCCCGATTTCACCCGGAACACTTCCGATATCCAAACATAGTCTTCCAATATATCAATCTTTATGTCTCGACCATTTCGAGACTCCTCGTCATGTCCGTGATCACATCCGGGACTCCGAACAAACTTCGGTACATCAAAATGTATAAACTCATAATATAACTATCATCGTAACCTTAAGCGTGCGGACCCTACGGGTTCGAGAACAATGTAGACATGACCGAGACACGTCTCCGATCAATAACCAATAGCGGAACCTGGATGCTCATATTGGCTCCTACATATTCTACGAAGATCTTTTATCGGTCAGACCGCATAACAACATACGTTGTTCCCTTTCTCACCGGTATGTTAATTGCCCGAGATTCGATCGTCGGTATCCCATACCTAGTTCAATCTCATTACCGGCAAGTCTCTTTACTCGTTCCGTAATACATCATCCCGCAACTAACTCCTTAGTTGCAATGCTTGCAAGGCTTCAGTGATGTGCATTACCGAGAGGGCCCAGAGATACCTCTTCGACAATCGGAGTGACAAATCCTAATCTCGAAATACGCCAACCCAACATGTACCTTTGGAGACACCTGTAGAGCACCTTTATAATCACCCAGTTACATTGTGACGTTTGGTAGCACACAAAGTGTTCCTCCGGCAAACGGGAGTTGCATAATCTCATAGTCATAGGAACATGTATAAGTCATGAAGAAAGCAATAGCAACATACTAAACGATCGGGTGCTAAGCTAATGGAATGGGTCATGTCAATCAGATCATTCAACTAATGATGTGATCCCGTTAATCAAATGACAACTCTTTGTCCATGGTTAGGAAACATAACCATCTTTGATTAATGAGCTAGTCAAGTAGAGGCATACTAGTGACACTCTGTTTGTCTATGTATTCACACATGTATTATGTTTCCAGTTAATACAATTCTAGCATGAATAATAAACATTTATCATGATATAAGGAAATAAATAATAACTTTATTATTGCCTCTAGGGCATATTTCCTTCAATAGGTTAGCCACTGAGTCAAAGCTGGCTTGCTGCTGTTAAAACTCCACCACCCCCTTTGTTGATAATGTTGCATATGTAGATAGTTCTGATGTAAGACTTGTTGAGTACCTTCGTACTCACGTTTGCTTATTTATGTTTTGCAGTTGGTTACACTAGTGACTTCGACGAGTAGCTTGTATCCCATCTACGATCTTGTACCCTTGGGAGGGTCGTGTTTAGTCAGGCTTCTTAGTCTTTTCCTTTTGTAGTTGTCTGAACTCAGACATGTAATGCTTCCGTTGCTTGTATGCTCTGAATGATGGGTCATGAGACCCCTGTTTGTATTGAATGCTATGTGGCTCTTCTGGGCCTTTATCTATATGAGTTTGAGTTATGTTGTGATGCCATGTTGTACAGCACATACTTGCATGTTATGCGTATGTGTAACGTGTATTGCTATGTGTGGGATCCGACAACCTAGTTGTTTATCCCTAATAGCCTCTCTTATGGGGAAATGTAGTCTTGTGCTTCCATGAGCCATAGTAGTCCGCTACAGCCCGGTTCACCGGAGTCCTGCTAGCCCAGCACTACTGCTCCAGAACACTTGACTGGCCGGCATGTGATTCACTTTGTTCCTGTGTCTGTCCCTTCGGGGAAATGTCACGCGGTGACATCCGGAGTCCTGCCTGGCCTGCTACAGTCCGGGTTCCCGGAGTCCTGTTAGCCCAGTACTACAGCCCGGATTCATACGCTGTTGACCGACATGCTCGAGGTTGAATCATGTATGCCTGTCCCTGTAAGTTAGTGCCACTTTGGGTTAGTCATGTCGGCCCGGGTTCTCTGTCATATGGATGCTAGTGACATTATCATATACGTGAGATAAAAGGCGCAAACGGTCCCAGGCCAGGTAAGGTGGCACCCGTGGGAATACCGTGCGTGAGGCTGCAAAGTGATATGAAGTGTTACATGCTAGATCGGTGTGACTTAGGATCGGGGTCCCGACAAGGAAGGCATTGGGAAGTAATAAGTAGATGATGGGTTGCTAGAGTGACAGAAGCTTAAACCCTAGTTTATGCGTTGCTTCGTAAGGGGCTGATTTGGATCCATATGTTTCATGCTATGGTTAGGTTTACCTTAATACTTTTGTTGTAGTTGCGGATGCTTGCAATAGAGGTTAATCATAAGTGGGATGCTTGTTCAAGCAAGAACAGTACCCAAGCACCGGTCCACCCACATATCAAATTATCAAAGTATCGAACGCGAATCATATGAACGTGATGAAAACTAGCTTGACGAGATTCCCATGTGTCCTCGGGAGCGCTTTTCCTATTATAAGAGTTTGTTCTGGCTTGTCCTTTGCTACAAAAGGATTGGGCCACCTTGCTGCACTTTATTTACTTTTGTTACTTGTTGCTCGTTACAATTTATCATATCACAAAACTATCTGTTACCACTTATTTCAGTACTTGCAGAGAATACCTTGCTGAAAACCTCTTATCATTTCCTTCTGCTCCTCGTTGGGTTCGACACTCTTACTTATCGAAAGGACTATGATAGATCCCCTATACTTGTGGGTCATCAAGACTCTTTTCTGGCGCCGTTGTCGGGGAGTGTAGCACCTTTGGTAGGTGGAATTTGGTAAGGAAAAAATTATATAGTGTGCTGAAATTTATTGTCACTTGTTACTATGGAAAGTAATTCTCTGAGGGGCTTGATCGGGGTATCTTCACCCCGTCCAGTAGAGCAAAGAGTTTCTCCTTAACCTACTGAACCTTTTCAAAATGAAACTCCTTTTGAATTTCCTGCGGCTATGATGGAAAAACTGCTAGCTAACCCTTTTACAGGAGATGGAACAAAGCATCCCGATGAGCACTTAATATATGTGGATGAAGTTTGTGGATTATTTAAGCTTGCAGGTATACCCGATGATGTTGCTAAGAAGAAGGTCTTCCCTTTATCTTTGAAGGGAGATGCATTGATATGGTATAGGCTATGTGATGATATGAGATTCTGGGACTATAAAAGAATGAAGTTGGAATTTCATCAAAAGTATTACCCTATGCATCTTGTTCATCATGATCGCAATTACATATATAATTTCTGGCTTCGCGAAGGAGAAAGCATCGCTCAAGCTTGGGGGAGGCTTAAATCAATGTTATATTCATGCCCCAATCATGAGCTCCCGAGAGAAATAATTATGCAAAGTTTTTATGCTCAGCTTTCTGAAAACAATCGCAACATGCTCGATACTTCTTGTGCTGGCTCTTTTATGATGAAGACTATTGAATTCAGATGGAATTTATTGGATAGAATTAAACGCAACTCTGAAGATTGGGACCTCGACGAAGGTAAGGAGTCAGGTATGACACCTAAGTTTGATTGTGTTAAATCTTTCATGGATACCGATATTTTCCGTAAGTTTAGCACTAAATATGGACTTGACTCTGAGATACTAGCTTCTTTCTGTGAATCTTTTGCTACTTATGTTGATCTCTGTCGGTGTCAAAACCGATGGATCTTGGGTAGGGGGTCCCGAACTGTGCGTCTAGGCCGGATGGTAACAAGAGGCAAGGAACACGATGTTTTACCCAGGTTCGGGCCCTCTTGATGGAGGTAAAACCCTACGTCCTGCTTGATTAATATTGATGATATGGGTAGTACAAGAGTAGATCTACCACGAGATCAAGGAGGCTAAACCCTAGAAGCTAGCCTATGGTATGATTGTTGTATGATGAAGTTGTCCTACGGACTAAAACCCTCTGGTTTATATAGACACCAGAGAGGGTTAGGGTTACACAAAGTCGGTTACAATGGTAGGAGACCTTGAATATCCGCATCGCCAAGCTTGCCTTCCACGCCAAGGAAAGTCCCATCCGGACACGGGACGAAGTCTTCAATCTTGTATCTTCATAGTCCTGGAGTCCGGCTGAAGGTATAGTCCGGCTACCCGAACACCCCCTAATCCAGGACTCCCTCAGTCGCCCCTGAACCAGGCTTCAATGATGACGAGTCCGGCGCGTAGATTGTCTTCGGCATTGCAAGGCGGGTTCCTCCTCCAAATTCTTCATAAAAGTTTGTAAACACCAAGAGTAGTGTCCGGCTCTGCAAAATAAGTTTCCACGTATTGCCACAGAGAGAATAATATTAACACAAATCTAATCTGCTGACGTATTCCGCAGCGCGACATCACACTACGGCCAAGCCTTTATTCGAATCGTTTTCACTTTTCCACCTCAGCGTGTTTTGCGAGGCGGTTTCCTTGGCACGTCTTGTCAAAGCAGAGATCGTGTCCCCCATTTACGGGATTCTCATCAATACGGACGTGGGTAACCCAACCGTGCCATTTATCACGGCGCTTGGGAGGCAAGCGAGTTTTACTAGGCTGGTGGGGACGCATAGTCGCATCCGCTCATATAAGGGGATAAGGATCCACCTTTTTTACCTATGCCTTCTTCCTCCTTTGCCTATCCATCTTCTGCGCACCCGAGCTCCACCGCCCAAGCCCGCACTTCCTACCTCAACCTTCTCCAACAATGTCCGGAGCGGGAGGCAAGTGGATGGTCTCCTCCGTCACGGAGGGCCATGTCAAAAGGCTAAGGAAGGCCGGATACCTGTCCAAAGACATCGCGCACTGGCTTCCTGAGGAGGGGCAGCTTCTCCCCACCCCAAGGCCCCATGAGAGGGTAGTATTTCTTCCCCACTTCCTCCGCGGACTGGGTTTTCCTCTCCGCCCATTTGTCCGCAGGCTCATGTTCTACTATGGCCTAGATTTCCACGATCTGGCCCCGAACTTCATCCTCAATATCTCGGTGTTTATCGTCGTGTGCGAGGCTTTCCTCTGCATCCGCCCCCATTTCGGCCTCTGGCTCAAGACCTTCAACGTCAAGCCAAAGGTGGTGCGCAGAAACCAGGCGGAGTGCGGAGGTGCCATGGCGGGCAAAATAGCCAATGTCCTATGGCTCGAGGGCTCCTTTGTGGAGACCTTGAAGGGGTGGCAGTCAGGGTGGTTTTACATCACCGAGCCACGCAATCCGAAGTGGATCGCAGCCCTTGAATTCCGATCCGGACCCCCTACGCGGCTCACGTCCTGGAAGGAGACGGGCTTGTCGTGGGGCGACGAAGAAGAGGTGACCGGACTGCAAAAATGCATCCAGTCCCTGGTGAACAAGTAGCTCAAGCTTGTCAACATAGTCCAGGTTATCCTCGTCCGCCGGATCCTTCCATGTCAAGAACGGGACTTCAATTTGTGAGAGTTCAACCCAGCGCAGCACCGAACTCTGAGCAGGCTCTTCGACACGACATACTAAGATGTCTGGAAGGGGCTAACCAAAGGCGCCGAGGCTCCCACATCCGCCTCCGAAGAGCGCGGATTCAGCTCGCAGCGTCCTGCTGGCGAGGTAAAATATTTTCACCTTTTACAGGATGTTAAGTTTTCTTCATAGTTTGACTCTATGCGGAATCTAAACTCCCTCACCTTTGACAGGATTGGCAGGCGAAGTCCGGACTGATTAACTGTCCGGCTCCCTTGCCCGAAGACCCAGCCCCTGCTCTGCTAGTGAAGCTGCTAGTTCCGGCACCTTATGTGGTGCCGGAGAAGAAGGCCAAGAAGAAGAAGGCCACGGGGACTCGAAAGAGTTCCCGGCATACGGTGGTGTCGGACTCGTCGTCCGATGAGTCCGAGACGCACTCCTCCCGTGAAGACGAGGAGGAGGAAGAAGAGACCTCTCCCCCTCCAGCGGGGGGAGGAAAGAAGAGGAAGGCCGCCCTAGTAGGGAGGGCGAAGGGTCCAAGAAGAGGAAAAACCCCTCCGCCGGACTACGCCCCTGACGCCGACGAGGACGAAGAGGAGTGGCCGGACAGGGCCAAGCGTCCGGCGAAATCGTAAGTGTTCGGATACCAGAGTAACTCATGATATTCCTTTTGTTGCGCAGCTTTCCCTAATGTCGAATATAATCATGCAGCCCGCCCAAGGACGGGCTCGATGAGTCATTGAGCGGCTCCCTGGATTCATCGGACGTGAATTCAGTTCCGCCCGCTGCCTCCCCTGTGCTGCGGATGACGCCGAAGTGGCGTCGCGACAAGCTCCGGGGCAAGAGGAGGTGTTCCAGGAGGAGCCGTGAGGCGACCTCCCGGACTCCAGGAGTAAAGGGGACAAGACCCCCCAAGGCTCCAAGTCCGGCTTTAAGCCAGACACCGCGCCGGAATCATCAACGGTTCCGGACCGCGGCAGGCGAACTCCTGCCAAGAGGAGCAAGCCTATTGAGCCGGCATCCTCCGTCCAACCGGAGGCGCCGGACAATCTGCTGGAGGTGGTTAAGGGCGCCTCCATCGACGAGGAGCACCGTGCCATCATGAGTACGGTGGTCCAGAAGGTTCGGTCCGCCCAAAGCAGACTTACTGAAGCTTGTACTAGCCTTCTAACAGGCTTCGAGGTAAGTAGAAATATGTAAAAAATATTACCGCATAGACAGTAGCCCCTAATTCTCTGTTTGGCGTTCGGAAAGAAAAGTCGAATAGAGGATCTATTAAATATCGCAGGAGTCTAACCAAAAAGGAGTCAATATATGTATGCAGGCTTCGCTGCTGGCCACCGCCGCACTGACTGCGGAGGTGGGTGCCCTGAAGCAGGGCCTCAAGCGGACCGAGCAAGAGCTCGGCCTTGCCAAATGACAGCTCGAGGAGAAAGAAGGTAAGAGATACCTTATAGAAAAAAATGCCTATAAGAAGACGCAATTGCAAAAAATGACAGGAGTATACTGCTTATTGTAGGGGTCACAACTGAGGTGGCGACCCTCAAGCAGGCGTTGTCCGAGGCCAAGAAGAGAGCGGCCATGGAGCGCACCGAGCGGGAGAAATTTGAGGCGCAGGTCGGCGAGGTGCAGCAAGAGCTTCAGGCTCTCATGGAAAAACATGAGAGTTTGGAGCTCGACTCGAAGACGCGAGCGTCCGAGCTTGCTGTGGCCCTTAAAACTGCCAAATCTGCCAAGGCCGAAGCCTAGAAGGCCCTCCAGGAATTGGATGCGGTGAAAAAGATAGCGGCGGGTAAGGCATTCTCTATGCAAAGCAGGCATATAAAAGTAAACTACTTGTTACTTACCCGAATCCGGAGCTCTCCAGGGGCATTCGCAGATCTTCCCCGCAGCGTATCCGATGCCGCTGCATTCTACCGAGCCGAGGAAGGCAGCTCAACGGAGAAGGTGTTCTGGTCTCAGTATGCTGAGGCCGGACACCCTGTGCCCTTGAACGACCAGCTGAAGCAGCTGGTCGAGCTCCACAAGGTGGCCGAACAGGCCCTGAAGGGCTTCATGGTTCGGCTGTGGCCTAGAGAGGCCCTGCCAGGGAGCTACTTCGGACTGGTGCGGCGGCTGGTGGAGGCTTGTCCAAGGCTCGAGGTCATCAAGCGCTTGGGTTGCACCGAAGGTGCCCATAGGGCCCTTGCCCGTGCGAAGGTGCACTGGGGTAAGCTGGACGGTGAGAAGCTTGTGAGGGACGGGCTGCCGCCGGGGAAGGAACATCGCAAGCCCGAGAACTATTACAAGGATGTTATGGCTGGTGCCCGCCTTATGGCGGATGAATGCACCAAGGATGTAATTTTTGAATGAACTCGCTCATGTTATCCTGTGCGCTGAAAACTTGTTCATATGCACTAAGCAATGCTTGAATTTAAAATATTACTTTCTGTGCGGCCGTTTATAAAAAATTGAGAGATGGCCAGTCATCGACTTCTGCCCCCATGCCACTAGTGATGGGGTGTTCGGGATAAACCTGGGCGCTCTTTTTCCCATGATTGGGTCCGTCGAGGGAGGCGCTCAGCACAACGAACAAGGCAATCGGACTATAACGCTTGAACACTCTCACTTAGCCATAGAACTCTATAATTTTAAATTTCGGCGAAGCCCCTAGTATTCGGAAGACCGAGTTCGGGGCGCTATCCACGCCTTGGCCAGACAAAGCCGGTTCCTCGCTCGAAGCGGCATAAGTCTTAAGGACTCGAAAAACCTCTCGAACAGCGACCGGTCTCTCGCCTCATCATGACAGTCAGTTTTAGCTTTCTCTACTGAGGTGCTCAGCCCAGCTCAACTGGGGCACAATCGCAGTAGTTCTCCTAGTGCTACCTTAGCCGATATAGCGGAACGTAAGGCACCAAAACATAGGAGCCGGGCAAACCCAACTATTGACCCAAATCATGATTCGGAGCCGATGCATATAGTGCTATAAGTTTGGGGTGCCGCACTTGTGAAAGTGTACGGACTTCTCACGCCATATTGATGGGTACTGAAGCCCCTGGCGTATTTTTGCCGTACCACAATGTACGGATGCAACATGTTATTGATAAACATATATATAAAAAGAGGATAATGCAAAAAAATAGACAAAAAGTTATGCATTGTTTATAGAAAGGCTGCTATGAAAGCGGAACGATACAAATAGTGCGATAAGCAAAAGAAATTGGACTATTTGACATGTCCTGGCCAGGGGCAGGCCGCGGAATTGTATTAAAAAACAGGTATACTGCTCGTAATAGACACCACCTGGGAGTTCCATAATGCGGCGTGGCTTGTCTGCTTTCCTAGATCTTGCATCATTTGTGCGGCAGTTGAATTGCCGAACGGGTCATCCGAAGTATGGAGTCCTAAGAGTAAGAGAAAAAAGGAAAAAGAAAAAAGGAATCCGGCAGCCCCTGGTGCGGTTTAATACGTATTTCGGGCGTGCCGTGATAGTGCCCCTTCCCCTGTGCCCATGGTATTTCAAGAGCATAGTTATGTACGCGAAGCACTGGTTTCGCTATATCGCGAGGGCTAGGGTAGGGGCCGCATTGCTACTCTAGCTCAGAACGTGCCAGGCGGTCTTGTTGAAGGGTACTCCGGGCGCGCTTGACAGTGTCCGGCTTTTTGAAGGCCGAACTGGAGAACTGCCTAGAGAGGCTGCTTTGTACTTCTGCTGCGAGCGCTGCCGTGTGCTCCTCCATTCAGAGGGAGCGTTCGGTGTTCCCATTGACAGTGATTACTCCTCTAGGGCCTGGCATCTTGAGCTTGAGGTATGCATAGTGCGGTACCACGTTGAATTTTGCGAATGCGATTCGCCCGAGCAGTGCGTGATAGCCACTACAGAACGGGACTATGTCGAAGATTAACTCCTCGCTTCGGAAGTTATCCGAAGATCCGAACACAACTTACAGTGTGACTGAGCCTGTACAGTTGGCTTCTACACCTGGTATGATGCCTTTAAAGGTCGTTTTGGTGGGCTTGATCCTCGAGGGATCTATGCCCATCTTTCGCACTGTATCCTGGTAAAGCAGGTTCAGGCTGCTGCCGCCGTCCATGAGGACTCTTGTGAGATGGAATCCGTTAATGATTGGGTCTAGAACCAATGCGGCGAAGCCGCCGTGACGGATGCTAGTGGGGTGGTCCCTTCGATCAAAGGTGATCGGGCAGGAGGACCATGGGTTGAACTTTGGGGCGACTGGCTCCATCGCATATACGTCCCGTAATGCACGCTTCCGCTCCCTCTTGGGGATGTGGGTTGCGTATATCATGTTCACCGTCCGCACTTGCGGGGGAAATCCCTTCTGTTCACCGTTGTTCGGCGGCCTGGGCTCCTCCTCGTTGTCGCTATACAACCCCTTGTCTTTGTTTTCGGCTTTTAACTTGCCTGCCTGCTTGAACACCCAACAATCCCTGTTGGTGTGATTGGCTGGCTTTTCGAGGGTGCCATGTATCTGGCACAAGCAGTCGAGTATTCGGTCCAAACTGGATGGGCCCTGAGTATTTCTTTGGAATGGCTTTTTCCGTTGACCGGATTTGTAGCCTCGGAATCCGGCATTAACTGCCGTATCCTCGTTGCTGTCGCTGTTAACGCGGCGCTTTTGTTTGTTCCGACGCGACCTGTCGCTTTTCTCCTTGGTATTCGAATTACCAGGGTTCTTGGTTAAATTGTTGCTGCGAGCTAGCCACCTGTCTTCTCCCGCGCAAAAGCGGGTCATGAGTGTCGTGAGGGCTGCCATAGATTTCGGCTTTTCCTGTCCCAGGTGCCGGGCAAGCCACTCATCACGGATATTATGCTTGAAGGCCGCTAAGGCCTCTGCGTCCGGACAGTCGACTATCTGGTTTTTCTTTGTTAGGAACCATGTCCAGAATTTCCTGGCCGATTCCTCTGGCTGCTGAATTATGTGGCTTAGGTCATCGGCGTCCGGTGGTCGCACATAAGTGCCCTGGAAGTTGTCAAGGAATGCGGCTTCTAGGTCCTCCCAAGAACCGATTGAGTCTGCTGGCAAGCTGTTAATGCCGGGCCGGTCCCTTAAGTTTGAGTGGGAGGTATTTGATGGCGTGTAGATCATCACCGCGGGCCATGTGGATATGAAGGAGATAATCCTCGATCCATACCGCAGGATCTGTTGTGCCATCGTACGATTCGATGTTTACGGGTTTGAAGCCCTCAGGGATTTTATGATCCATTACTTCATCTGTGAAGCATAGTGGGTGTGCGGCGCCTCTATATTGGGCTATATCATGACGCAGCTCGAAGGAGCTTTGTCTGTTGAGTTCGGCCCGGCCGGATTTATTGCATCCGGAGTGATGATCACCGTCACGTGCTGTGGGGCGCCTGCGCGATCTGCAGATCGATCTTGTTTGCCTTGCCTTGTCCTCCAGTATGTCGCGCAGGTCGGGTGCATTTTCCCGTGCCTTAGTATGCTTGACGCGGCGTCGGGACATGGCTTGAGTGGAGGGCCAAGAGGCATCTCTGTCGCGGCCATGAGGTGGCCGGTCAGCCATGTCATGCGCTGGTGATGTAGGTGCTTCCTCCTCTAGTCGGGGTAGCAGCCTGCGCTTTGGGTAACTCTTGGAGGGGCGTTCGAGTTCATACTCTTCGGCCGCAAGGACTTCAGTCCATCTGTAAGCTAGCAAATCCTGATCAGCTCTAAGCTGTTGCTGTTTTTTCTTGAGGCTGCTTGCCATGGCCATAAGCCTGCTTTTAAAACGCTCTTGTTCGGCGAGATCCTCTGGCACAACGAACTTGTCGTCGTCGAGGCTTGCCTCGTCTTCGGAGGGAGGTGTATAATTATCGTCCTCAACCTCTTGGTCCGCCGCCCTCTCGTGAGGGCTGGCTTCTCTGTCCTCCTGCACTGAATCTTGCTGGAGGGTGTGTTCTTCGGTGCTATCTGGAGTAGTATTATCTCCCGTGCCGGAATCACCATTTTTGCTTTGGCGGGATTTAGAGCGGCGCCGCTGACGTCAGCGCTTGGGCTGTTTCTTAGAGGTATCATCCCCCGCTGTTCCGTCGCCATCTCCATCCTTTGGAGTGTCCACCATATATATGTCATATGACGAGGTGGCCTTCCAGCGCCCTACAGGTGTTGGTTCTTCTTCGTCTCCTGCATCGTCGTCCATGCCGTCGATGTCTTCGGAGTCAAAGTCAAGCATGTCGGTTAAGTTGTCGACAGTGGCTATGAAGTGGGTGGTGGGTGGGTTTTGAATTTCTTCATTGTCCGTATCCCAACCTTGCTGACCGTAGTCCGGCCAGGGCTCTCCTGATAAAGAGAGAGACTTTAGAGAATTCAGGATGTCGCCGAAGGGCGAGTGCTGAAAGATATCCGCGGCGGTGAACTCCATTATCGGCGCCCAATCAGATTCGATCGGCAGGGGCGCGGGGGGCTCGGAGTTCGGAGAGGAATCCGGCTCCTCGGAGTCACGGGCCATGCGGAGTGCGGGGCTAGAGTTCGACTCGATCGCCTCTGAGATTGCAGCCCCTGAGGCAGCGTCCAACCGCTGATCCTCGATCGGCGCAGTAGGCTCCGAATCAATGGTCGGAACCGATGCGTGTACGGCCTCCAAGGCGCTGTTCGGCGGCAGAGCTATATCATGCCCATCGAGACAGTGCGGCGCGCTTGGCTGTGGCTCGAATCCGACGAAGATCAAGTCCCCACGGATGTCAGCCGTGTAGTTTAGGCTTCCAAACCTGACCTGATGGCCAGGGGCGTAGCTTTCGATCTGCTCAAGGTGGCCAAGCGAATTGGCCCGCAGTGCGAAGCCGCTGAAGACGAAGATTTGTCCGGGGAGAAAAGTCTCACCCTGGACTGCATCGTTGTTGATGATCGAAGGAGCCATCGGGCTTAAAAGCGACGACACAGAGGAACTCTCAATGAAAGCACCAATGTCAGTGTCAAAACCGGCGGATCTCGGGTAGGGGGTCCCGAACTATGCGTCTAGGCCGGATGGTAACAGGAGGCAAGGAACACGATGTTTTACCCAGGTTCGGGCCCTCTTGATGGAGGTAAAACCCTACGTCCTGCTTGATTAATATTGATGATATGGGTAGTACAAGAGTAGATCTACCACGAGATCAAGGAGGCTAAACCCTAGAAGCTAGCCTATGGTATGATTGTTGTACGATGAAGTTGTCCTACGGACTAAAACCCTCCGGTTTATATAGACACCGGAGAGGGTTAGGGTTACACAAAGTCGGTTACAATGGTAGGAGATCTTGCCTTCCACGCCAAGGAAAGTCCCATCCGGACACGGGACGAAGTCTTCAATCTTGTTCTTCATAGTCCTGGAGTCTGGCAACCCAAACACCCCCTAATCCAGGACTCCCTCAATCTCCCTAAGGAGAAGTGGTTTAAATATCATCCTCCCATAGAAGTAAAAGTAGCTGCACCTATTAAAGTTGAAGAAAAGACTGTCATTTATAATGATCCTATTGTTCCTACTTCTTATATTGAGAAACCACCTTTCCCTGTTAGAATAAAGGATCATGCTAAAGCTTCAACTATTGTTCGTAAAAGCAATATTAGAACTTATACACCTCCTGAACAAGTTAAAGTAGAACCTAATATTTCTATTGTTAAAGATCTCTTGTCTAATAATATTGATGGGCATGTTATTCAGTTCGAAGGTGAAACTGCTAGAATTGCTAAACCTTGTGCTAAAGATAAACATAGACCCGTGGTAGGCGTGCCTGTTATTTCTGTTAAAATAGGGGATCATTGTTATCATGGCTTATGTGATATGGGTGCTAGTGCTAGTGTTATACCGCATACTTTATATGAAGAAATTAAGAATAAAATTGCACCTGCTGAGTTAGAAGATATTGATGTCACAATTAAACTTGCCAATAGAGATACTATTTCAGCAATGGGAATTGTCAGAGATGTTGAAGTCTTGTATGGGAAAACTAAATATCCTGTTGATTTTCTTGTTCTTGGTTCCCCACAAGATAGTTTTTGTCCCATTATATTTGGTAGACCCTTCTTAAATATTGTCAATGCTACCATAGATTGCACAAAGAATGTTGTTACTGTTGGCTTGGATGATATGGTTCATGAGTTCAATTTCTCTAAATTTAGTAAACAACATCGTGAGGAAGAATTACCTAGTAAGGATGAAATTATTGGTCTTGCTTCTATTGCAGTACCTCCTAGTGATCCTTTAGAACACTATTTGCTAGACGATGAAAATGATATGTTCATGAATGAAAGAAGGGAAATAGATGAAGTATTCTTTAAACAGGAACATGTTCTGAAACACAACTTGCCTGTTGAAATCTTAGGGGATCCTCCTCCACCCAAGGGTGATCCCGTGTTCGAGCTTAAACCTTTGCCTGATAATCTTAAATATGCTTATCTTGATGAAAAGAAGATATATCATGTTATTATGAGTGCTAACCTTTCAGAGCATGATGAAGAAAGATTATTGAAAACTCTGAAGAAGCATCATGCTGCTATTGGATATACTCTTGATGATCTTAAGGGCATTAGTCCCACTCTATGCCAACATAAAATAAATTTGGAAGTAGATGCCAAACCAGTTCGTGATCCTCAACGACGTGTGAATCCTAAAATGAAAGAAGTGGTAAGAAAATAAATACTAAAGCTTCTGGAGGCAGGTATAATCTACCCCGTTGCTGATAGTGAATGGGTAAGTCATGTCCATTGTGTCCCTAAGAAGGGAGGTATTACTGTTGTTCCTAATGATAAAGATGAATTGATTCCACAAAGAATTATCACAGGTTATAGGATGGTAATTGATTTTCGCAAATTAAATAAAGCTACTAAGAAAGATCATTACCTCTTACCTTTTATTGATCAAATGCTAGAAAGATTATGCAAACACACACACTATTGCTTTCTAGATGGTTATTCTGGTTTCTCTCAAATACCTGTGTCGGCTAAAGATCAATCAAAGACTACTTTTACATGCCCTTTTGGTACTTTTGCTTATAGACGTATGCCTTTTGGTTTATATAATGCACCTGCTACCTTTCAAAGATGCATGATGGCTATATTCTCTGACTTTTGTGAAAAGATTTGTGAGGTTTTCATGGACGACTTTTCTGTCTATGGTTCCTCTTTTGACGATTGCTTGAGCAATCTTGATCGAGTTTTGCAGAGATGTGAAGAAACTAATCTTGTCTTGAATTGGGAAAAGTGCCACTTTATGGTTAATGAAGGTATTGTTTTGGGGCACAAAGTTTCTGAAAGAGGTATTGAAGTTGATAAAGCCAAGGTTGATGCTATTGAAAAGATGCCATGTCCCAAGGACATCAAAGGTATAAGAAGTTTCCTTGGTCATGCCGGGTTTTATAGGAGGTTCATTAAGGACTTCTCAAAAATTTCTCAGCCTCTGACTAATTTATTGAAAAAAGATATACCATTTGTCTTTGATGATAATTGTGTAGAAGCATTTGAAATACTTAAGAAAGCATTAGTCTCTGCACCTATTGTTGAGCCACCTGATTGGAATTTACCCTTTGAAATTATGTGTGATGCTAGTGATTATGTTGTAGGTGTTGTTCTAGGGCAAAGATTCGATAAGAAATTAAATGTTATTCATTATGCTAGTAAGACTCTAGACAATGCTCAAAGAAATTATGCTACTACTGAAAAGGAACTTTTAGCAGTTGTATTTGCTTGTGCTAAGTTCAGATATTATATTGTTGATTCTAAAGTAACTATTCAAACAGATCATGCTGCTATTAAATATCTTATGGAAAAGAAAGATGCTAAACCTAGACTTATTAGATGGGTTCTCTTGCTACAAGAATTTGATTTGCATATTGTTGATAGAAAGGGAGCTGAGAACCCCGTTGCAGACAACTTGTCTAGGTTAGAAAATATTCTTGATGACCCACTACCTATTAATGATGACTTTCCTGATGAGCAATTAAATGTTATAAGTACTTCTCATAGTACTCCATGGTATGCTGATTATGCTTATTATATTGTTGCTAAGATTATACCACCTAGCTTCACATACCAACAAAAGAAAAGGTTACTCTATGATTTGAGACATTACTTTTGGGATGACCCACATCTTTATAAAGGAGTAGATGGTGTTATTAGGCGTTCTGTACCTGAGCATGAACAGGAACAGATCCTACGCAAGTGTCATTCCGAGTCTTGTGGAGGACACCACGCTGGAGATAGAACTGCCCATAAGGTATTGCAATCTGGTTTTTATTTGCCTACTCTCTTCAAGGATGTGAAGGAAAAATGCCCTAGAGGCAATAATAGAGTTATTATTTATTTCCTTATATCATGATAAATGTTTATTTTTCATGCTAGAGTTGTATTACACGGAAACATAATACATGTGTGAATACATAGACAAACAGAGTTTCACTAGTATGCCTCTACTTGACTAGCTCGTTGATCAAAGATGGTTATGTTTCCTAACCATAGACATGAGTTGTCATTTGATTAACGGGATCACATCATTAGGAGAATGATGTGATTGACTTGACCCATTCCGTTAGCTTAGCACTTGATCGCTTAGTTTGTTGCTATTGCTTTCTTCATGACTTATACATGTTCCTATGACTATGAGATTATGCAACTCCCGTTTACCGGAGGAACACTTTGTGTGCTACCAAATGTCACAACGTAACTGGGTGATTATAAAGGTGCTCTAGAGGTGTCTCCGAAGGTACTTGTTGGGTTGGCGTATTTCGAGATTAGGATTTGTCACTCCGATTGTCGGAGAGGTATCTCTGGGCCCTCTCGGTAATGCACATCACCTAAGCCTTGCAAGCATTGCAACTAATGAGTTAGTTGCGAGATGATGTATTACAGAACGAGTAAAGAGACTTGCCGGTAATGAGATTGAACTAGGTATTGAGATGCCAACGATCGAATCTCGGGCAAGTAACATACCGATGACAAAGGGAACAACGTATGTTGTTATGCGGTCTAACCAATAAAGATCTTCGTAGAATATGTAGGAGCCAATATGAGCATCCAGGTTCCGCTATTGGTTATTGACCGGAGACGTGTCTCGGTCATGTCTACATAGTTCTCGAACCCATAGGGTCCGCATGCTTAACGCTAAGATGACAGTTATATTATGAGTTTATATGTTTTGATGTACCAAAGGAGTTCGGAGTCCCGGATGAGATTGGGGACATGACGAGGAGTCTCGAAATGGTCGAGATGTAAAGATCGATATATTGGATGACTATATTCGGACATCGGAAATGTTCCAAGTGATTCGGGTATTTTTCGGAGTACCGGAGAGTTACGGAAATTCGCCGGGGAGTATATGGGCCTTATTGGGCTTTAGGGGAAAGAGAGAAGAGAGGTTGGGCGCCCCCAAGGCCTAGTCTGAATTGGACTAAGGGGAGGGGCTGCGCCCCCTCCTTCCTTCTCTTCTCCCTTCCCTTGCCTTGACTCCTACTCCTACTACTTGGAAGGGGGGAATCCTACTCCCGGTGGGAGTAGGACTCCTCCAGGGCGCGCCATAGGGGCCGGCCCTCTCCCCCCTCCTCCACTCCTTTATATACATGGCCAGGGGGCACCCCATAGACACAACAATTGATCTCTTGATCTCTTAGCCGTATGCGGTGCCCCCCTCCACCATAATTCACCTCGATCATATCGTAGCGGTGCTTAGGCGAAGCCCTGCGTCGGTAGAACATCATCATTGTCACCACGCTGTTGTGCTGATGAAACTCTCCCTCAACACTCGGCTGGATCAGAGTTCGAGGGACGTCATCGAGTTGAACGTGTGCAGAACTCGGAGGTGTTGTGCGTTCGGTATTTGATCGGTCGGATCGTGAAGACATACGACTACATCAACCGCGTTGTGCTAACGCTTCCGCTTTCGGTCTACGAGGGTACGTGGACACACTTTCCCCTCTCGTTGCTGTGCATCACCATGATCTTGCATGTGCGTAGGAATTTTTTGAAATTGCTACGTTCCCCAACAGTGGCATCTGAGCCAGGTTTTATGCGTTGATGTAATATGCACGAGTAGAACACAAGTGAGTTGTGGGCGATATAAGTCATACTGCTTACCAGCATGTCACACTTTGGTTTGGCGGTATTGTTGGATGAAGCGGCCCGGACTGACATTACGCGTACGCTTACGCGAGACTGGTTCTACCGACGTGATTTGCACACAGGTGGCTAGCGGGTGTCAGTTTCTCCAACTTTAGTTGAACCGAGTGTGGCTACGCCCAGTCCTTGCGAAGGTTAAAACAGCACTAACTTGACAAACTATCATTGTGGTTTTGATGCGTAGGTAAGAACGGTTCTTGCTCATCCCGTAGCAGCCACGTAAAACTTGCAACAACAAAGTAGAGGACGTCTAACTTGTTTTTGCAGGGCATGTTGTGATGTGATATGGTCAAGACGTGATGAGATATAAGTTGTTGTATGAGATGATCATGTTTTGTTGAAGTTATCGGCAACTGGCGAAAGCCTTATGGTTATCTCTCTATTGCATAAGATGCAAGCGCCAAATAATTGCTTTACTTTATCGCTATGTGATAGCAATAGTTGCAGGAGCAATTGTTGGCGAGACAACCATGTGACGACACATTGATATAGATCAAGATGATGGAGATCATGGTGTCATGCCGGTGATGATGGAGATCATTGTTGGGGAACGTAGTAATTTCAAAAAAATTCCTACGCACACGCAAAATCATGGTGATGCATAGCAACGAGGGGAGAGTGTGATCTACATTCCTTGTAGATCGACAACGGAAGCGTTTGGTTGATGTAGTCGTACGTCTTCACGGCCCGACCGATCAAGAACCGAAACTACGGCACCTCCGAGTTTTAGCACACGTTCAGCTCGATGACGATTCCCGGACTCCGATCCAGCAAAGTGTCGGGGAAGAGTTCCGTCAGCACGACGGCGTGGTGACGATCTTGATGTACTACTGTCGCAGGGCTTCGCCTAAGCACCGCTACTATATTATCGAGGACTATGGTGGCTGGGGGCGCCGCACACGGCTAAGAATAAGATCACATGGATCAACTTGTGTCTCTCTGGGGTTCCCCTGCCTCAGTATATAAAGGACCAAGGGGGGGGTGCGGCCGGCCTAGGAGAGGCGCGCCAGGAGAGTCCTACTCCCTCTGGGAGTAGGATTCCCCCCCCCCCCCAATCCTAGTTGGAATAGGATTCGCGGAGGGAGGAAAAGAGAGAGGGTGGCCGGCCCCCTCTCCTTGTCCTATTCGGACCAAGGGAGGGGAATGGCGCGCGGCCCACTTTGGGCAGCCCCTTCTCTTTTCCACTAAGGCCCACTATGGCCCATATAGCTCCCGGGGGGGTTCCGGTAACCTCCCGGTACTCCGGTAAAATCCTGATTTCACCCGGAACACTTCTGATATCCAAACATAGGCTTCCCACATATCAATCTTTATGTCTCGACCATTTCGAGACTCCTCGTCATGTCCGTGATCACATCCGGGACTCCGAACAAACTTCGGTACATCAAAATGCATAAACTCATAATATAACTGTCATCGTAACCTTAAGCGTGCGGACCCTACGGGTTCGAGAACAATGTAGACATGACCGAGACATGTCTCCGGTCAATAACCAATAGCGGGACCTGGATGCCCATATTGGCTCCTACATATTCTACGAAGATCTTTATCGGTCAGACCGCATAACAACATACGTTGTTCCCTTTGTCATCGGTATGTTACTTGTCCGAGATTCTATCGTCGGTATTCCAATACCTAGTTCAATCTCGTTACCGGCAAGTCTCTTTACTCATTCTGTAATACATCATCCCGCAACTAACTCATTAGTTGCAATGCTTGCAAGGCTTAAGTGATGTGCATTACCGAGAGGGCCCAGAGATACCTCTCCGACAATCGGAGTGACAAATCCTAATCTCGAAATACGCCAACCCAACATGTACCTTTGGAGACACCTGTAGAGCTCCTTTATAATCACCGAGTTACGTTGTGACATTTGGTAGCACACAAATTGTTCCTCCGGTAAACGGGAGTTGCATAATCTCATAGTCATAGGAACATGTATAAGTCATGAAGAAAGCAATAGCAACATACTAAATGATCGGGTGCTAAGCTAATGGAATGGGTCATGTCAATCAGATCATTCACTTAATGATGTGATCCCGTTAATCAAATAACAACTTATTGTTCATGGTTAGGAAACATAACCATCTTTGATTAACGAGCTAGTCAAGTAGAGGCATACTAGTGACACTTTGTTTGTCTATGTATTCACACATGTATTATGTTTCCGGTTAATACAATTCTAGCATGAATAATAAACATTTATCATGATATAAGGAAATAAATAATAACTTTACTATTGCCTCTAGGGCATATTTCCTTCAGTCTCCCACTTGCACTAGAGTCAATAATCTAGATTACACAGTAATGATTCTAACACCCATGGAGCCTTGGTGCTGATCATGTTTTGCTCGTGGAAGAGGCTTAGTCAACGGGTCTGCAACATTCAGATCCGTATGTATCTTGCAAGTCTCTATGTCTCCCACCTGGACTAGATCCCGGATGGAATTGAAGCGTCTCTTGATGTGCTTGGTTCTCTTGTGAAATCTGGATTCCTTTGCCAAGGCAATTGCACCAGTATTGTCACAAAAGATTTTCATTGGACCCGATGCACTAGGTATGACACCTAGATCGGATATGAACTCCTTCATCCAGACTCCTTCATTTGCTGCTTCTGAAGCAGCTATGTACTCCGCTTCACATGTAGATCCCGCTACAACGCTTTGTTTAGAAATGCACCAACTGACAGCTCCACCGTTTAATGTAAACACGTATCCGGTTTGCGATTTAGAATTGTCCGGATCAGTGTCAAAGCTTGCATCAATGTAACCTTTTACGATGAGCTCTTTGCCACCTCCATATATGAGAAACATATCCTTAGTCCTTTTCAGGTATTTCAGGATGTTCTTGACCGCTGTCCAGTGATCCACTCCTGGATTACTTTGGTACCTCCCTGCTAGACTTATAGCAAGGCACACATCAGGTCTGGTACACAGCATTGCATACATGATAGAGCCTATGGCTGAAGCATAGGGAACATCTTTCATATTCTCTCTATCTTCTGCAGTGGTCGGGCATTGAGTCTTACTCAACTTCACACCTTGTAACACAGGCAAGAACCCTTTCTTTGCTTGATCCATTTTGAACTTCTTCAAAACTTTGTCAAGATATGTGGTTTGTGAAAGTCCAATTAAGCGTCTTGATCTATCTCTATAGATTTTAATGCCTAATATGTAAGCAGCTTCACCGAGGTCTTTCATTGAAAAACTCTTATTCAAGTATCCCTTTATGCTATCCAGAAATTCTACATCATTTCCAATTAGTAATATGTCATCTACATATAATATCAGAAATGCTACAGAGCTCCCACTCACTTTCTTGTAAATACAGGCTTCTCCAAAAGTCTGTATAAAACCAAATGCTTTGATCACACTATCAAAGAGTTTATTCCAACTCCGAGAGGCTTGCACCAGTCCATAAATGGATCGCTGGAGCTTGCACACTTTGTTAGCTCCCTTTGGATCGACAAAACCTTCTGGTTGCATCATATACAACTCTTCTTCCATAAATCCATTCAGGAATGCAGTTTTGACATCCATCTGCCAAATTTCATAATCATAAAATGCGGCAATTGCTAACATGATTCGGACAGACTTAATCATCGCTATGGGTGAGAAGGTCTCATCGTAGTCAATCCCTTGAACTTGCCGAAAACCTTTTGCGACAAGTCGAGCTTTGTAGACAGTAATATTACCATCAGTGTCAGTCTTCTTCTTGAAGATCCATTTATTCTCAATTGCTTGCCGATCATCGGGCAATTCAACCAAAGTCCATATTTTGTTCTCATACATGGATCCCATCTCAGATTTCATGGCCTCAAGCCATTTTGCGGAATCTGGGCTCACCATCGCTTCTTCATAGTTCGTAGGTTCATCATGATCTAGTAGCATGACTTCCAGAACGGGATTACCGTACCACTCTGGCGCGGACCTTACTCTGGTTGATCTACGAGGTTCAGTAGTATCTTGTTCTGAAGTTTCATGATCATCATCATTAGCTTCCTCACTCACTGGTGCAGGTGTCACAGAAACAGTTTTCTGTGACGCACTACTTTCCAATAAGGGAGCAGGTACAGTTACCTCGTCAAGTTCTACTTTCCTCCCACTCACTTCTTTCGAGAGAAACTCCTTCTCCAGAAAGTTTCCGAATTTAGCAGCAAAAGTTTTGCCTTCGGATCTGTGATAGAAGGTGTATCCAATAGTCTCCTTTGGATATCCTATGAAGACACATTTCTCCGATTTGGGTTCGAGCTTATCAGGTTGAAGTTTTTTCACATAAGCATCGCAGCCCCAAACTTTCAGAAACGACAACTTTGGTTTCTTGCCAAACCACAGTTCATAAGGCGTCGTCTCAACGGATTTTGATGGTGTCCTATTTAACGTGAATGCGGCCGTCTCTAGAGCGTATCCCCAAAACGATAGCGGTAAATCAGTAAGAGACATCATAGATCGCACCATATCTAGTAAAGTACGATTACGACATTCGGACACACCATTGCGCTGTGGTGTTCCGGGTGGCGTGAGTTGCGAAACTATTCCGCATTGTTTCAAATGTACACCAAACTCGTAACTCAAATATTCTCCTCCACGATCAGATCGTAGAAATTTTATTTTCTTGTTACGATGATTTTCAACTTCACTCTGAAATTGTTTGAACTTTTCAAACGTTTCAGACTTAAGTTTCATTAAGTAGATATACCCATATCTGCTTAAGTCATCTGTGAAGGTGAGAAAATAACGATATCCGCCACGAGCCTCAATATTCATCGGGCCACATACATATGTATGTATGATTTCCAATAAATCTGTTGCTCTCTCCATAGTACCGGAGAACGGTGTTTTAGTCATCTTGCCCATGAGGCACGGTTCGCAAGTACCAAGTGATTCATAATCAAGTGGTTCCAAAAGTCCATCAGTATGTATTTCTTCACAACATGCCCTACAAAAACAAGTTAGACGTCCTCTACTTTGTTGTTGCAAGTTTTACGTGGCTGCTACGGGCTTAAGCAAGAACTAATCTTACCTACGCATCAAAACCACAATGATAGTTTGTCAAGTTGGTGCTGTTTTAACCTTCGCAAGGACCGGGCGTAGCCACACTTGGTTCAACTAAAGTTGGAGAAACTGTCACCCGCAAGCCACCTCTGTGCAAGGCACGTCGGGAGAACCGGTCTCGCGTAAGCGTACGCGTAATGTCGGTCTGGGCCGCTTCATCCAACAATACCGCCGAACCAAAGTGTGACATGCTGGTAAGCAGTATGACGTATATCGCCCACAACTCACTTGTGTTCTACTCGTGCATATAACATCAACATATATAACCTAGGCTCGTATGCCACTGTTGGGGAACGTAGTAATTTCAAAAAAAAATCCTACGCACGCGCAAGATCATGGTGATGCATAGCAACGAGGGGAGAGTGTGATCTACATACCTTGTAGATCGACAACGGAAGCGTTTGGTTGATGTAGTCGTACGTCTTCACGGCCCGACCGATCAAGCACCAAAACTACGGCACCTCCGAGTTTTAGCACACGTTCAGCTCGATGACGATCCCCGGACTCCGATCCAGCAAAGTGTCGGGGAAGAGTTCCGTCAGCACGGCAGCGTGGTGACGATCTTGATGTACTACTGTCGCAGGGCTTCGCCTAAGCACCTCTACAATATTATCGAGGACTATGGTGGCTGGGGGCGCTGCACACGGCTAAGAATAAGATCATGTGGATCAACTTGTGTCTCTCTGGGGTTCCCCTGCCTCAGTATATAAAGGACCAAGGGGGGTGCGGCCGGCCTAGGAGAGGCGCGCCAGGAGAGTCCTACTCCCTCTGGGAGTAGGATTCCCCCCCCCAATCCTAGTTGGAATCGGATTCGCGGAGGGGGGAAAAGAGAGAGGGTGGCCAGCCCCCTCTCCTTGTCCTATTCGGACCAAGGGAGGGGCCCAGAGAGTGATGTGCATCATCCCGCAACTAACTCATTAGTTGCAATGCTTGCAAGGCTTAAGTGATGTGCATTACCGAGAGGGCCCAGAGATACCTCTCCGACAATCGGAGTGACAAATCCTAATCTCGAAATACGCCAACCCAACATGTGCCTTTGGAGACACCTGTAGAGCTCCTTTATAATCACCCAGTTACGTTGTGACGTTTGGTAGCACACAAAGTGTTCCTCCGGTAAACGGGAGTTGCATAATCTCATAGTCATAGGAACATGTATAAGTCATGAAGAAAGCAATAGCAACATACTAAACGATCGGGTGCTAAGCTAATGGAATGGGTCATGTCAATCAGATCATTCACTTAATGATGTGATCCGGTTAATCAAATAACAATTTATTGTTCATGGTTACGAAACATAACCATCTTTGATTAACGATCTAGTCAAGTAGAGGCATACTAGTGACACTTTGTTTGTCTATGTATTCACACATGTATTATGTTTCCGGTTAATACAATTCTAGCATGAATAATAAACATTTAACATGATATAAGGAAATAAATACAATTCTAGCATGAATAATAAACATTTATCATGATATAAGTGTAGGTATGTTCTGATGGCTCTCTCCATGAATGAAGACTGGGTGGAGGGGTATATATAGCCTCCACACAAAATCTAACCGTTACACACAATTTGCCAAACTCGGTGGGACCGAATGGTTAAACTCGGTCGGACCGATTCAGCAAACCTAGTGATCGTTAGGATTTTCGGTGGGACTGAGATGCAACTCGGTAGGACCAATATGGTTAGGGTTAGGGCATAATGTAATCTCGGTGTGACCCATTACACAAACTCGGTGGGACCGATTTTGGTAATAAGCTAACCAGAGAGTTGGTCAGGTAAACTCGGTGGGACCGATTCGCTCATCTCGGTGAGACCAAAATGTTACAAAAGGGAAACGGAGAGTTTACATTGCAATCTCGGTGGGACCGATCGCTCATCTCGGTAAGATCGAAACGTTACGAAGGGAAACAGAGAGATTACAATCCCATCTCGGTGAGACCGAGATCCCTATCAGTGAGACCGATTTGCCTAGGGTTTGTGGCAGTGGCTATGACATTTGAAACTCGGTGGCGCCGGATAGAAAGAATCGGTGGGGCCGAGTTTGACTTTTGGTTTAGGTCATATGTGGATGTGGGAAGGTAGTTGAGGATTTTGGAGCATATCACTAAGCATTTTGAGCAAGCAAGCCATTAAGCAACACCTCATCCCTCCTTGATAGTATTGGCTTTTCCTATAGACTCAATGTGATCTTGAATCACTAAAATATAAAATGTAGAGTCTTGAGCTTCAAGCTTGAGCCAAACTTTTTGTCTTTAGAATTTTGAGGGGTCCACTTTCCTCATCCATGCCATGCCATTCATTGAGCTTTTCCTGAAATATTAATCTTGGAATAATGTTAGCTCAATGAGCTATATGTTGTTAGGAATTACCAAAACCACCCAGGGATAGTTGCACTTTCAATCTCCCCCTTTTTGGTAATTGATGACAACATATAGATCAAAGCTTCGACAAATAATAATAAGAGTGAAAGATATTGTCGCTTTGAGAAGTATGTGAAAAGCAAGAGCTCCCCCTACATTTGTGCATATCTTAAGATTTGCTTTGGACTGCAAATGCAAAATGAGTTAGGATCATGGGTTACTCTTCCATGTCACATACATCTTGGTGGAGCGCTCAAAATAATAAGGATTGAATACATGCACTCATCACCAAGCAAAGTGAATGATCATATAAGGATAAGTAAGATAATATCATCTAACAAGTATAAGTGTAGCTTATGATCAACCACATGATCATCAATGTCTCACGGATAATAGCATAGTATCTCAAGCAATCAAAAGACAGACAAAGTTCAACCACCAAAGCAAGAGAGAATAAAAGCAACGCTCTCTCTCGAAGCCTATGATCTATACATTTGTCTCCCCCTTTGGCAGCAAGTTACCAAAAAGTTCATAGAAAATGCATAGCACTAGAACGTCTCTCAAGCTTGGTCTTCAGGTGGTGGTGTCCGAAGAACGCCAAGAAGGAAGGCTTCAGTTGATGTGGATGGAGCTGAAGGAGTTGGTGCTAGAGCTGATTGCGCTGGAGCTGTAGCTGGTGCAGATGAAGTGACTCTAGTGTCTGGAACAGGCACTGCAGTAGACCTCTGAGCTCTAGGCACTCTGGCAAATGCATCAGTGGTTGTCTTGCCCTTCCTCTCCTTCATATCATCTTGAAGTTGCTCCACAACAAACTGAATCTCAGTTACTTTGACATCTAAATCATAGAATTTTTGTTCCACGATTCTTTCCAAGCTCTCCTAGTTTTGAGTCAGGGTGGCCAGTCCCTTCTCAATCCTCAGAGTTGATGCTATCAAGTAACCAAGCTGGTCCTGCCTGCTTTTCAAAAAGTACTCAGATGCCTCCTCTTGAGTTGGCATCTTGGCAGCCTTCTCTTTCTTTGCTTTCTCCTTCTTCTCTTGAGCTTGTACAGATGATGGTGCATTCTCATTCATCACAACTTGATTGTCCTCAAAGTCCGGATAGATAGGCAAGTGTTCCTTATCCAACAAGTATGTGCCTGTGCCCATCTTTGAGTTTATCAACTCTTGGATCTGTGGGGCATATCCACAACTTCTTTTCTGGTCAGCTGCAGTCCTCTTGATAGTCTCAACTATAAGGCTCATGACCTTGAACTTTTGTGGCACATCAAATATATGTAGCAAGTTAATTGCATGGCCTCTGATCATTCTGTGGTCACCAGACTTGGGCAAGAGAGTGTGCCTAAGGATCCAATTGATTGTAGGCAGCCCTGACAGCAAGTGTTTTACTGACCCAAACTAGTGAGTCTTAAGATCATCTTCAGGAATCTCCTTGTACATGTTTGCCATAGAGTTGTGATCCATCTTCTTCTTGGCATAGACATCCAAGTCATCTTCTTCTTCCTTAGGAGCATTGATCAGATTTTCCCATTCCTAAATAGTTGAGTGGTACCTTGTACCTTCAGACATCCATACTATCCTGCCATCTGGATAGAAGTGTGTTGTGGAGTAGAATTGCATTATAAGCTCCTCATTCCACTTTGTGAGCTTCTGCCCAACAAAGTCTGCAACTCCACAAGCACTGAAGTTGTCAAACACACCAGGATAGTGTTCCTCATTTTCCTTGATATAATTCCAGTCGACCCACCTCATTTCACACACTATAGGCTTCTTGTCCAGCAGCACTGTCTCATAGAAGTCCTGATGTTCCTTTGTGTGGAACATGTAATCAACAGCAGTCCTTCTCCTGGTAGCATATGGATCTGTCTCTCTCCATAGACTCAACCCTGAGTCTCTCCTGATCTTCATGTTCTCGGCCACAGGAAGAGCATCATTATGGTCTGGAATCTTGGGTTTGAGCTTTCTCAGGACTTGTCCTTCATCATCTTCATCAACAGCAACTTCAGGCACTGGGGCCTTGTTCTTCTCAGCAGTTGGTATACTCCTGGTATTCCTCTTAGGTGCACTCTTGGGCTTGGAGGCTGCTTTGGGTGCTTCTTTGGGCTTTGATGAAGCAGCCCATGTCTTGATAGCATCACCCATAAGCTTTTGGGCCTTAGGTGCTGGTGCAGCAACCTCTTCTTCCTCTTCCTCTTCAGAATCTCTCATGATTGAGGATCTCCCAAGCACTCTAGCAGTGGTCTTTTTGATCCTCTCCTTCCTCTTCTTCCCGTCTGCAGCAGCCTCTTTGGGTTCTGATCCCAAAGGGACTTGAGTAGATGCTCTGGCCTTAGACACTGGAATTCTCTTTGCAGGAACCTTTTGCTTCATGCCTGGCTTGGTGGTAGCTTTGGGAAAGTTGCTGGGAGTGCTCCTGCTACCATCATCTGAACTGCTAGAGGGACTAGTGCCCTCACTCAGGTGAACCTGCTCCTCTGACCTGTTCTGGCTGTCACTCTAATCAGACATATTGCAAACACTGACAGCAGACCCTGTGAATAGATATAGATGAGATAGAGTGGATGAGCATCACAAAATGCAGAGGTTTTTGCAAGAGAATGAGTCAAAAACTTAGTTTTAGTTTTCCACAGAAAGCATTTCGGATCAACCGATTTGTGAACTCGGTGATACCGAAGCAGCTGTTAGAACCTAAACTAGTGAACTCGGTCAGACCGAGTCACAGTTCGGTGGCACCGAGACTGCTAGGGTTTCACAAAGTCCTGAACTCGGTCACACCGATTTGCAATTCTCGGTCAGACCGAAAATTACATGTGCAATGGCCTGAGCCGAATCGATGGTACCGAGTTCCACAACTCGGTGGGTCCGAGATGGTTTTGGCGGAAACCTAACCCTAAATTTTCAATTCAACTCTAATCTACGGAGTGTTTTGACTGGATAAGATCGTTTCAATCGTGGTAAGAATCATAATGAACACAATGTGCTAGGAATCGGACGGGGATAGCACTGTGATCGAGTCCATACCCTAGTTCGGTGATGAACTCGCTACGGCGGCAATGGCGGGGAAGAATTCCGTTGACGGCGGCGGAGACCAGCGACAGGAGGCGGCTGGCGACGAGGAGGACGATCCGGAGACCCAGGAGGCAGAGCGAGCTGTGCACGGGCGAAGAGGTTTCGGAGAAATTTCCAAAATTTTGCCCGTGAGTATATATAGCCCAACCCTGTCGGTGTGACCGAGTGGAACAACTCGGTGGCACCGAGATTCATAACTGCAAGCAGTTACTGAAACTCGGTGTGACCGAAAGGTTCAAATCGGTTGCACCGAGATTGAAAACCTAGATCGACTTAGTGATCTCGGTATGACCGAAATGGATGAATCGGTCAGACTGAAACGCACAAAGAAGTTTTGGAAGTTTAAGTGTATGACGAATCGGGGACTCCAAGTGCTCCTCACATAGAGTGGTTCGAATCTGACTTGATCAAATTTTGTGATGTAGCATGAATAGAGTTTGAGACGAGAGAAGCATAGATAGCTAGAGATGGTGCTTAGGCATTCTTGTCCATCCACTTGGCAAAAGAAAAGAAAACCAATCAATCAAAACAACAAGTGGATGTCCTCGAATGAGTAAAATATGCAATCAACATGCTCACACAATAAAATGGCAATTGAAATATGTGGCAAAGCATGCACAACCAATTCTAGCATCTATCAAACAATTTGCGATGACTAGGTCATCTATATATGAGTATATTGACTTAGGAGTCAAATGAGAACATTTGATCATAGGTCATACTCATCGTTTAAGCACAAGTGGGGTTACCACTTTTACATAAAGCATTTGTTGTATTCACACCATTAGAGTTGCTTTAGCTCAATTCTTAGAGTAAAGCTCCCCCTAGATGTGAGACCCCCCCTAAGAGGGATGAACTAACCTTGGGTTTTGTCGATGATGACTTCATGTAGATGTTAAAGATGTGGATGCTCAATGTTGATGTAGATCATTTGAAGCTATCCATTGGAGTGAGTTGCACTTTCAATACCTACACGGGTTATTCCCACAAGGAACAAACAAGGATATCCATAGACATAGAGTGATGCACACACAAGATGATGTCTATGAAAGCTTTTAGGTTACCTTGTCCCTTGTCTTACCAACAAGAGAGTTTGTGACTCCTTGAACTAGTGCAAGATGTGGAAGTTGATTGCACTTGTTCTTGCCAAGATGATAAGAGTGAAGTATGTTGGCGGAGTCACCCTCAAGAACTCTCTAGTTCTTATTCTTCGGGATCCACACCATCTTGATGGGAATCCTCGGTGTTGTAGTTGTACTTGATGAAGTGGAACTTGAAGTAGTCTTGGGAACCCACTTAACCAAGGCCTTAGGAGCTTCTTCAAATGCATCAATTTCCTCTTGAAGCTTGTCCTTGCCTTTTTGCTTGTGGTCTTGTGGTGGAAGATCATCTTGAGCTTGTGTCCCTTTGAGAGAAGTAGGATCATACTTCTCTTGTTGAGAAACAAACTTCGTCTTGGGATATTGTTCTTCTTCCCACTCAACTCCATTGGCATTGAACTTTCGTTCAAAACCAACACCTTGATTCTTCCAGTGCCTTCCTTGCTTGCATACAATTTCCTCGAATTTCTTACTCCTGGCAAGGCTCTTGTAAACACCTTTCTCTAAAATTCCCTTCAATAAGCTATTTTCTTGCTCAAGTGTAACTTGGCTAAGAGAATCATTAGTGGAATCAAGAGAACTACTAGAAGCAACAATATTGGATTTAGCATGATTATTGTTACTACTAGAGGAATAATCTTTCTTGTTCTTGTTACTAGACTTGACTTGAGGCATGTAAGTGGATAAGAGTAAACGCTTGGCAATGTAAGAAGAACTTTTCTTACGAAGATCATCATTGATTGCTTTTAAGAACTCATGCTCTTGCTCAAGGTTGAGCTTTTCAAAGTGCAATTTCTCATGAGTCCTTAAAAGTTCTCGATGATCTCCTAAGATAGTTTCATGAGCTAACTTAAGAGTGTTTAGTTCTTTAGTTAGAGACTCAATCTTCTCCTTATCATTGTCATTCGTTTTATCTTGATTAGCATGATTAATTGACGTTTCATCATAGTATTCATCACTAGAGTTGTCAACAAGTAAATCATCATCACCTAACAAGTCATCTTCATCACTATTGAAATCAACATACTCGGGGTGTGATACCTTTGGGCCTTTAGCCATGAAGCATGTTCCAACTCCTTCATTTGGTGAGTCAAATATGTTGTAGGAGTTGGTTGTCACAAGTGCTAGACCGGCAACACCTTCATCTTGAGTATATTCGGAGTCGGAGTGATAGCTTCTCTCGGAGTGGTTGTCGGAGTCGGAGCCGGATACCCATTCACCAACATGAGCTTGATGTCTTCGTTTTGTGTAGCTCCTTGATGACTTGTCCTTTCTTTCCGAATCCTTGCTTCCCCGTGAAGGTCTTCGTTCATAACGATCATCCCTACTCCTTCTTTCTCTAGATGGTGATTCTTCTCTTCTACTTCTTCTCTTGGGAGAATCTTCTCTTCTCTTGTAGGGGGACGTACACTCATTGGAATAGTGTCCGGGCCTTCCACAATTGTAGCAATTTCGCTCTCGACTAGAAGATCTTTTTTCATTGTAGGAACTTGACTTGGAGCTTCTCTCTTTGCTTCTACTCTTGTAGAACTTGTTGAAGTTCTTCACCATTAAGCTCAATTCTTCATTGAGGGTTTGTTTCTCACTCGATGATGTGGGGGCTTCACATGAGGCTTTGTAAGCACCACTTGATTTGTTGTGAAGCTCCTCTTTATCCTTGAGTGACATCTCATGAGCAACAATTCTTCCGATGACTTCCGTTGGCTTGAGATCTTTGTAATTGGGCATCATTTGGATCAATGTGCACACGGTATCATATTTTCCATCCAAGGCTCTTAGGATCTTCTTGATGATGAATCTATCGGTCATCTCTTCACTCCCTAAGCCGGCAATCTCATTTGTGATAAGAGCAATCCTAGAGTACATTTCAGTGACACCTTCACCATCCTTCATTTTGAACTTGTCAAGTTGACTTTGAAGCACATCCAATTTGGATTCCTTGACGGATTCGGTACCTTTGTGCATATCAATCAAAGTATCCCAAATTTCCTTTGCATTCTCAAGACGGCTGATTTTGTTGAATTCTTCGGGGCACAATCCGTTGAAGAGGATATCACAAGCTTGAGCATTGTATTGCAGCATTTTCAACTCTTCCGCGGTGGCTTCACGGTTCGGTTCTTTCCCGTCAAAGAATTCACCTTGCAAGCCAATACACACAATAGCCTAAACGGCGGGGTTATGTCCAAGAATATGCATTTTCATCTTATGCTTCCAACTAGCAAAATTAGTACCATCAAAGTAAGGACCTCTACGGTAATAATTTCCCTCGCTAGACGCCATACTCTCCTAGGTTGTGAAACCAAGGCTATGACCACCAAAAGCTATGGAAATCAAAGCAAATGGAGACCAAAGATCTGATACCACTTGTAGGATCGAAAGTATGTCTAGAGGGGGGTGATTAGACTACTTGACCAAATAAAAATCTAGCCTTTTCCCAATTTTAGTTCTTGGCAGATTTTAGCTATCTTAGCACAAGTCAAGCAATCTCCACACAATTCAAGCAAGCATGCAAAAGAGTATATGAGCTGCGGAAAGTAAAGCATGCAACTTGCAAGAATGTAAAGGGGAGGGTTTGGAGGATTCAAACGCAATTGGAGACACGGATGTTTTTGTCGTGGTTCTGATAGGTGGTGCTATCGTACATCCACGTTGATGGAGACTTCAATCCACGGAGGGTAACGGTTGTGCGAGTCCACGGAGGGCTCCACTCATGAAGGGTCCACGAAGAATCAACCTTGTCTATTCCATCACGGTCGTCGCCCACGAAGGACTTGCCTCACTAGCGGTAGATCTTCACAAAGTAGGCGATCTCCTTGCCCATACAAACTCCTTGGTTCAACTCCACAATCTTGTCGGAGGCTCCCAAGTGACACCTAGCCAATCTAGGAAACACCACTCTCCAAGAAGTAACAAATGGTGTGTTGATGCTGAACTCCTTGCTCTTGTGCTTCAAATGATAGTCTCCCCAACACTCAACTCTCTCTCACAGGATTTGGATTTGGTGAAAAGAAGATTTGAGTGGAAAGCAACTTGGGAAGGCTAGAGATCAAGATTCATATGGTTGGAATGGAATATCTTGACCTCAACACAAGTGTAGGTGGTTCTCTCTCAGAAAATGTGTATTGGAAGTGTAGGTATGTTCTGATGGCTCTCTCCATGAATGAAGAGTGGGTGGAGGGGTATATATAGCCTCCACACAAAATCTAACCGTTACACACAATTTGCCAAACTCGGTCGGACCGATTCAGCAAACCTAGTGACCGTTAGGATTTTCGGTGGGACTGAGATGCAACTCGGTAGGACCGATATGGTTAGGGTTAGGGCATAACGTAATCTCGGTGTGACCGATTACACAAACTCGGTGGGACCGATTTTGGTAATAAGCTAACCAGAGAGTTGGTCAGGTAAACTCGGTGGGACCGATTCGCTCATCTCGGTGAGACCGAAATGTTACAAAAGGGGAAACAGAGAGTTTACATTGCAATCTCGGTGGGACCGATCGCTCATCTCGGTAAGACCGAAACGTTACGAAGGGAAACAGAGAGATTACAATCCCATGTCGGTGAGACCGAGATCCCTATCGGTGAGACCGATTTGCCTAGGGTTTGTGGCAGTGGCTATGACATTTGAAACTCGGTTGCGCCGGATAGAAAGAATCGGTGGGGCCGAGTTTGACTTTTGGTTTAGGTCATATGTGGATGTGGGAAAGTAGTTGAGAATTTTGGAGCATATCACTAAGCATTTTGAGCAAGCAAGCCATTAAGCAACACCTCATCCCTCCTTGATAGTATTGGCTTTTCCTATAGACTCAATGTGATCTTGGATCACTAAAATATAAAATGTAGAGTCTTGAGCTTCGAGCTTGAGCCAAACTTTTTGTCCTTAGAATTTTGAGGGGTCCACTTTCCTCATCCATGCCATGCCATTCATCGAGTGTCGGTGTCAAAATCGGCGGATCTTGGGTAGGGGGTCCCGAACTATGCGTCTAGGCCGGATGGTAACAGGAGGCAAGGAACACAATGTTTTACCCAGTTTCGGGCCCTCTTGATGGAGGTAAAACCCTACGTCCTGCTTGATTAATATTGATGATATGGGTAGTACAAGAGTAGATCTACCACGAGATCAAGGAGGCTAAACCCTAGAAGCTAGCCTATGGTATGATTGTTGTATGATGAAGTTGTCCTACGGACTAAAACCCTCCGGTTTATATAGACACCGAAGAGGGTTAGGGTTACACAAAGTCGGTTACAATGGTAGGAGATCTTGAATATCCGCATCGCCAAGCTTGCCTTCCACGCCAAGGAAAGTCCCATCCGGACACGGGACGAAGTCTTCAATCTTGTATCTTCATAGTCCTGGAGTCCGGCTAAAGGTATAGCCCGGCTACCCGAACACCCCCTAATCCAAGACTCCCTCAGTAGCCCATAAACCAGGCTTCAATGACGACGAGTCCGGCGCGCAGATTGTCTTCGGCATTGCAAGGCGGGTTCCTCCTCCAAATTCTTCATAAAAGTTTGTAAACACCAACAGTAGTGTCTGGCTCTGCAAAATAAGTTTCCACGTATTGCCATAGAGAGAATAATAATAACACAAATCTAATCTGCTGACGTATTCCGCAGCATGACATCACACTACGGCCAAGCCTTTATTCGAATCGTTTTCACTTTTCCACCTCAGCGTGTTTTGCGAGGTGGTTTCCTTGGCACGTCTTGTTAAAGCAGAGATCGTGTCCCCCATTTACGGGATTCTCATCAATACGGACGTGGGTAACCCAACCACGCCATTTATCACGGCGCTTGGGAGGCAAGCGAGTTTTACTAGGCTGGTGGAGACGCATAGTCGCATCCACCCATATAACGGGATAAGGATCCACCTTTTTACCTACGTCTTCTTCCTCCTTTGCCTATCCATCTTCTGCGCACCCGAGCTCCACCGCCCAAGCCCGCACTTCCTACCTCAACCTTCTCCAACAATGTCCGGAGCGGGAGGCAAGTGGATGGTCTCCTCCGTCACGGAGGGCCATGTCAAAAAGCTAAGGAAGGCCGGATACTTGTCCAAAGACATCGCGCACCGGCTCCCTGAGGAGGGGCAGCTTCTCCCCACCCCAAGGCCCCATGAGAGGGTAGTATTTCTTCCCCACTTCCTCCGCGGACTGGGTTTTCCTCTCCACCCATTTGTCCGCGGGCTCATGTTCTATTATGGCCTAGATTTCCATGATCTGGCCCCGAACTTCATCCTCAATATCTCGGCGTTTATCGTCGTGTGCGAGGATTTCCTCTGCATTCGCCCCCATTTCGGCCTCTGGCTCAAGACCTTCAACATCAAGCCAAAGGTGGTGCGCAGCAACCAGGCGGAGTGCGGAGGTGCCATGGCGGGCAAAATAGCCAACGTCCAATGGCTCGAGGGCTCCTTTGTGGAGACCTTGAAGGGGTGGCAGTTAGGGTGGTTTTACATCACCGAGCCACGCGATCCGAAGTGGATCGCAGCCCCTGAATTCCGATCCGGACCCCCTACGCGGCTCACGTCCTGGAAGGAGACGGGCTTGTCGTGGGGCGACGAAGAAGAGGTGACCGGACTGCAAAAATGCATCCAGTCCCTGGTGAACAAGCAGCTCAAGCTTGTCAACATAGTCCAGGTCATGCTCGTCCGCCGGATCCTTCCGTGTCAAGAACGGGACTTCAATTTGTGTGAGTTCAACCCGGCGCAGCACCGAACTCTGAGCAGGATCTTCGACATGACGTACGAAGATGCCTGGAAGGGGCTAACCAAAGGCGCCGAGGCTCCCACATCCACCTCCGAAGACCGCGGATTCAGCTCGCAGCGTCCTGCTGGCGAGGTAAGATATTTTCATCTTTTACAGGATGTTGAGTTTTTTCGTAGTTTGACTCTATGCGGGATCTAAACTCCCTTACCTTTGACAGGATTGGCAGGCGAAGTCCGGACTGATTAACTGTCCGGCTCCCTTACCCAAAGACCCAGCCCCTGCTCTCCTAGTGAAGCTGCTATTCCGGCACCTTATGTGGTGTCGGAGAAGAAGGCCAAGAAGAAGAAGGCCACGGGGACTCGAAAGAGTTCCCGGCATATGGTGGTGTCGGACTCGTCGTCCGACGAGTCCGAGACGCACACCTCCCATGAAGACGAGGAGGAGGAAGAAGAAACCTCTCCCCCTCCAGCGGGGGGAGGAAAGAAGAGGAAGGCCACCCTAGTAGGGGAGGCTGAGGGGTCCAAGAAGAGGAAAACCCCTCCGCCAGACTATGCCCCCGACGCCGATGAGGACGAAGAGGAGTGGCCGGACAGGGCCAAGCGTCCGGCGAAATCATAAGTGTTCGGATACCAGAGTAACTCGTGATATTCCTTTTGTTGCACAGCTTTACCTAATGTCGAATATAATCATGCAGCCCGCCCAAGGACGGGCTCGACGAGTCGTCGAGCGGCTCCCTGGATTCATCGGACATGAATTCAGTTCCGCCCGCTGCCTCCCCCTGTGCTGCGGATGACGCCGAAGTGGCATCGCGACAAGCTCCGGGGCAAGAGGAGGTGGTCCAGGAGGAGCCGCGAGGCACCTCCCGGACTCCAGGAGTAAAGGGGACAAGACCCCCCAGGGCTCCGAGTCCGGCTTTAAGCCGAACACCGCGCCGGAATCATCAACGATTCTGGACCGCGGCAGGCGAACTCCAACCAAGAGGAGCAAGCCTATTGAGCCGGCGTCCTCTGTCCAACCGGAGGCGCCGGACAATCTGCTGGAGGTGCTAAAGGGTGCCTCCATTGACGAGTTGCATCGTACCATCATGAGTACGGTGGACCAGAAGGTTCGGTCCGCCAAAAGCGAACTGACTGAAGCTTGTGCTAGCCTTCTAACAGGCTTCGAGGTAAATAAAAATATGTAAAAATATTACCGCATAGTCAGTAGCCCCTGATGCTCTGTTTGGCGTTCGGAAAGAAAAGCCGAATAGAGGATCTATTAAATATCGCAGGAGTCTAATTAAAAAGGAGTCAATATATGTATGCAGGCTTCGCTGCTGGCCACCGCCGCACTGACTGCGGAGGTGGGTGCCCTGAAGCAGGGCCTCGAGCGGACCGAGCAAGAGCTCGGCCTTGCCAAACGGCAGCTCGAGGAGAAAGAAGGTAAGAGTTACCTTATAGAAAAAATGCCTATAAGAAGACGCAATTGCAAATAATGACAGGAGTATACTGCTTATTTGTAGGGGCCACAACTGAGGTGGCGACCCTCAAGAAGGCGCTGTCCAAGGCCGAGAAGAAAGCGGCCACGGATCGCACCGAGCGGGAGAAATTTGAGGCGCAGGTCGGCGAGGTGCAGCAAGAGCTTCAGGCAATCATGAAAAAACATGAGAGTTTGGAGCTCGACTCGAAGCCGCGAGCGTCCGAGCTTGCTGCGGCCCTTAAAACTGCCAAATCTGCCAAGGCCGAAGCCCAGAAGGCCCTCCAGGAATTGGGTGCAGTGAAAAAGATAGCGGTGGGTAAGGCATTCTCTATGCAAAGAAGACATATAAAAGTAGACTACTTGTTACTTACCCGAATCCGGAGCTCTCCAGGGGCATTCGCAAATCTTCCCCGCAGCGTATCCGATGCCGCCGCATTCTACCGAGCCGAGGAAGGCAGCTCGACGGAGAAGGTGTTCTGGTCTCAGTACGCTGAGGCCGGACACCCTGTGCCCTTGAGCGACCAGCTGAAGCAGCTGGTCGAGCTCCACAAGGCGGCCGAACAGGCCCTGAAGGGCTTCATAGTTCGGCTGTGGCCTGGAGAGGCCCTGCCTGGGAGCTACTTCGGACTGGTGCGGCATCTGGTGGAGGCTTGTCCAAGGCTCGAGGTCATCAAGCGCTCCGTCTTCATCGAAGGTGCCCGTAGGGCCCTTGCCCGTGCAAAGGTGCACTAGGGTAAGCTAGACGGTGAGAAGCTTGTGAGGGACGGGCCACCGCCGGGGAAGGAGCATCGCAAGCCCAAGAACTATTACAAGGATGTTCTGGCTGGTGCCCGCCTTATGGCGGATGAATGTACCAAGGATGTAATTTTTGAATGAACTCGCTCGTGTTATCCTGTGCGCTGAAAACTTGTTCATATGCGCTAAGCAATGCTTGAATTTAAAATATTACTTTCTGTGCGGCCGTTTATAAAAAAATTGAGAGATGGCCAGTCGTCGGCTTCTACCCCCATGCCACTAGTGCTGGGGTGTTCGGGATAAACCTGAGCGCTCTTTTTCCCATGATTGGGTCCGTCGAGGGAGGCGCTCAGCACAACGAACAAGGCAATCGGACTATAATGCTTGAACACTCTCACTTAGCCATAGAACTCTATAATTTTAAATTTCGGCGAAGCCCCTAGTACTCGGAAGACCGAGTTCGGGGCGCTATCCACGCCTTGGCCGGACAAAGCCGGTTCCTCGCTCGAAGCGGCATAAGTCTTTAAGGACTCGAAAAACCTCTCGAACAGCGACCGGTCTCTCGCCTCATCATGACAGTCAGTTTTAGCTTTCTCTACTGAGGTGCTCAGCCCAGCTCAACTAGGGCACAATCGCAGTAGTTCTCCTAGTGCTACCTTAGCCGATATAGCGGAATGTAAGGCACCAAAACATAGGAGCCGGGCAAACCCAACTATTGACCCAAATCATGATTCGGAGCTGATGCATATAGTGCTATAAGTTCGGGGTGCCGCACTTGAGAAAGTGTACGGACTTCTCACGCCATATTGATGGGTGCTGAAGCCCCTGGCGTATTTTTGCCGTACCACAGTGTACGGATGCAACATGTTATTAATAAACATTTATATAAAAAGAGGATAATGCAAAAAATAGATAAAAAGCTATGCATTGTTTATAGAAAGGTTGCTATGAAAGCGCAACGATACAAATAGTGCGATAAGCAAAAGAAATTGGACTATTTAACATGTCCTGGCCAGGGGCAGGCCGCGTAATTGTATTAAAAAACAGGTATACTGCTCGCAATAGAGACCACCTGGAAGTTCCATAATGCGGCGTGGCTTGTCTGCGTTCCTGGATCTTGCATCGTTTGTGCGGCAGTTGAATTGCCGAACGGGTCGTCCGATGTATGGAGTCCTAAGAGTAAGAAAAAAAAGGAATCTGGCAGCCCCTGGTGCGGTTTAAGCCGTATTTCGGGCGTGCCGTGATAGTGCCCCTTCCCCTGTGCCCATGGTATTTCAAGAGCGTAGTTATGTACGCGAAGCACTGGTTTCGCTATATCGCGAGGGCTAGGGTTGGGGCCGCATTGCTACGCTAGCTCAGAACATGCCAGGCGGTCTTGTTGTAGGGTACTCCGGGCGCGCTTGATAGTGTCCGGCTTTTTGAAGGCCGAACTAGAGAACTGCCTAGAGAGGCTGCTTGTACTTCTACTGCGAGCGCTGCCGTGTGCTCCTCTGTTCGGAGGGAGCGTTCAGTGTTCCCATTGACCGTGATTACTCCTCTAGGGCCTGGCATCTTGAGCTTGAGGTATGCATAGTGCGGTACCGCATTGAATTTTGCGAATGCGGTTCGCCCGAGCAGTGCGTGATAGCCACTACGGAATGGGACTATGTCGAAGATTAACTCGCTTCGGAAGTTATCCGGAGATCCGAAGACCACTTCCAGTGTGACTGAGCCTGTACAGTTGGCTTCTACACCTGGTATGACGCCTTTAAAGGTCGTTTTGGTGGGCTTGATCCTCGAGGGATCTATGCCCATATTTTGCACTATATCCTGGTAAAGCGGGTTCAGGCCGCTGCCGCCGTCCATGAGGACTCTTGTGAGATGAAATCCGTCAATGATTGGGTCTAGAACCAATGCGGCGAAGCCGCCGTGGCGGATGCTAGTGGGGTGGTCCCTTCGATCAAAGGGGATCGGGTAGGAGGACCATGGGTTGAACTTTGGGGCGACTGGCTCTATCGCATATACGTCCCATAACGCACGCTTCCACTCCCTCTTGGGGATGTGGGTTGCGTATATCATGTTCACCGTCCGCACTTGTGGGGGAAATCCCTTCTGTCCACTATTGTTCGGCGGCCTGGGCTCCTCCTCGTCGTGGCTATGCAGCCCCTTGTCTTTGTTTTCGGCTCTTAACTTGCCTGCCTGCTTGAACACCCAACAGTCCCTGTTGGTGTGATTGGCTGGCTTTTCGGGGGTGCCATGTATCTGGCACAAGCGGTCGAGTATTCGGCCCAAACTGGACGGGCCCTGAGTATTTCTTTTGAAAGGCTTTTTCCCTTGACCGGATTTGTAGCCTCGGAATCCGGCATTAACTGCCGTATCCTCGTTGCTGTCGCTGTTAACGCGGCGCTTTTGTTTGTTCCGACGCGACCTGTCACTTTTGTCCTTGGTATTCGAATTACCAGGGTTCTTGGTTAAGTTGTTGCTGCGAGCTAGCCAGCTGTCTTCTCCCGCGCAAAAGCGGGTCATGAGTGTCGTGAGGGCTGCCATAGATTTCGGCTTTTCCTGTCCCAGGTGCCGGGCAAGCCACTCGTCGCGCATATTATGCTTGAAGGCCGCTAAGGCCTCTGCGTCCGGACAGTCGACTATCTGGTTTTCCTTTGTTAGGAACCGTGTCCAGAATTGCCTGGCCGATTCCTCTGGCTGCTGAATTATGTGGCTTAGGTCATCGGCGTCTGGTGGTCGCACATAAGTGCCCTGGAAGTTGTCAAGGAATGTGTCTTCCAGGTCCTCCCAAGAACCGATTGAGTCTGCTGGCAAGCTGTTAAGCCAATGCCGGGCCGGTCCCTTAAGTTTGAGTGGGAGGTATTTGATGGCGTGTAGATCATCACCGCGGGCCATGTGGATATGAAGGAGATAATACTCGATCCATACCGCAGGATCTGTTGTGCCATCGTACGATTCGATGTTTACGGGTTTGATGCCCTCAGGATTTTATGATCCATTACTTCATCTGTGAAGCATAGTGGGTGTGCGGCGCCTCTGTATTGGGCTATATCACGACGCAGCTCGAAGGAGCTTTGTCTGTTGGGTTCGGCCCGGCCGGATTCATTGCATCCGGAGTGACGATCACCATCACGTGCCGTGGGGCGCCTGCGCGATCTGTAGATCGATCTTGTTTGCCTTGCCTTGTCCTCCAGTATGTCACGCAGGTCGGGCGCATTTTCCCGTGCCTTAGTATGCTTGATGCGGCGCCGGGGCATGGCTTGAGTGGAGGGCCGAGAGGTCTCTCTGTCGCGGCCACGAGGTGGCCGGTCGGCCATGTCATGCGCTGGTGATGTAGGTGCTTCCTCCTCTAGTCGGGGTAGCAGCCTGTGCTTTGGGTAACTCTTGGAGGGGCGTTCGAGTTCATACTCTTCGGCCGCAAGGACTTCAGTCCATCTGTCAGCTAGCAAATCCTGATCAGCTCTAAGTTGTTGCTGCTTTTTCTTGAGGCTGCTTGCCATGGCCATAAGCCTGTGTTTAAAACGCTCTTGTTCGGTGGGATCCTCTGGCACGACGAACTCGTCGTCGTCGAGGCTTGCCTCGTCTTCGGAGGGAGGCGTATAATTATCGTCCTCAACCTCTTGGTCCGCCGCCCTCTCGTGAGGGCTGGCTTCTCTATCCTCCTGTGCTGAATCTTGCTGGAGGGGGTGTTCTTCGGCGCTATCCGGAGTAGTATTATCTCCCGTGCCGGAATCACCATTTTTGCTTTGGCGGGATTTAGAGCGGCGCCACTGACGCCGACGCTTGGGCTGTTTCTTAGAGGTATCGTCCCCCGCTGTTCCATCGCCGTCTCCATCCTTTGGAGTGTCCACCATATATATGTCATATGGTGAGGTGGCCTTCCAGCGCCCTACAGGTGCTGGTTCTTGTTCGTCTCCTGCATCGTCGTCCATGCCGTCGATGTCTTCGGAGTCGAAGTCAAGCATGTCGGTTAAGTCGTCGACAGTGGTTACGAAGTGGGTGGTGGGTGGGTTTTGAATTTCTTCATCGTCCGTATCCCAACCTTGCTGACCGTAGTCTGGCTAGGGCTCTCCTGATAAAGAGAGAGACTTTAGAGAATTCAGGATGTCGCCGAAGGGCGACTGCTGAAAGATGTCCGCGGCGGTGAACTCCATTATCGGCGCCCAATCGGATTCGATTGGCAGGGGCGCGGGGGGCTCGGAGTTCGGAGAGGAATCCGGCTCCTCGGAGTCACGGGCCAGGCGGAGTGCGGGGCTGGAGTTTGGCTCGATCGCCTCTGAGATCGCAGCCCCTGAGGCAGCGTCCAACCGCTGATCCTCGATCGGCGCAGTAGGCTCCGAATCAATGGTCGTGAAAGTGCATTATATCGACTAGAGGGGGGTGAATAGGCGATTTTTATGTAAGTCTTCAAAACTGGAAGTTATGAAGACAAACGATAGAAATAAACCTATTACCCTGCAGCGGAAGGTAGACTACACTAGGCAAGCCATAGTCAAGTATTCAATGGAGTGAAAGCACAATGACTAATAGCAGCAATGTAGTAAGGATCGGGTAGGAAGATATTGTGAAGCCACACAGAACACGCAGTCACTCAGTGAAGACAAAAGATAGTGCGAACATACAATGACTTCACAAGGAGTAAAAGTAAGTAAAGGGAAGGGAAGATGAAACCAGTGACTCGCTGAAGACAATGATTTGTTGGACCAGTTCCAGTTGCTGTGACAACTGTACGTCTGGTTAGGGCGGCTAGGTATTTAAACCTTAGGACACACAGTCCCGGACACCCAGTCCTGAACACGCAGCTCAGGACACCCAGTCCTCACCGTATTCCCCTTGAGCTAAGGTCACACAGACCTCGCTGAGGGAGTCCTGGATTAGGGGGTGTTCGGGTAGCCAGACTATACCTTCAGCCGGACTCCTGGACTATGAAGATACAAGATTGAAGACTTCGTCCCGTGTCCGGATGGGACTTTCCTTGGCGTGGAAGGCAAGCTTGGCGATGCGGATATTCGAGATCTCCTACCATTGTAACCGACTTTATGTAACCCTAACCCTATCCGGTGTCTATATAAACCGGAGGGTTGTAGTCCATAGGCAATCAACTCCATACACAACAATCATACCATAGGCTAGCTTCTAGGGTTTAGCCTCCTTGATCTCGTGGTAGATCTACTCTTGTACTACCCATATCATCAATATTAATCAAGCAGGAGTAGGGTATTACCTCCATCGAGATGGCCCGAACCTGGGTAAAAAACATCGTGTCCCTTGTCTCCTGTAACCATCCGGCCTTGACGCACAGTTCGGGACCCCCTACCCGAGATCCGCCGGTTTTGACACCGACATTGGTGATTTCATTGAGAGTTCCTCTGTGTCGTCGCCTTTAGGCCCGATGGCTCCTTTGATCATCAACAACGATACGGTCCAGGGTGAAACTTTTCTCCCCGGACAGATCTTCGTCTTCGGCAGCTTCGCTCTGCGGGCCAATTCACTCGGCCACCTGGAGCAGATCGAAAGCTACCCCCCTGGCCATCAGGTCAGGTTTGGAAGCCTAAACTACACGGCTGACATCCACGGGGACTTGATCTTCGACGGATTCGAGCCAAAGCCAAGCGCGCTGCACTGTCTTGATGGGCATGATATAGCTCTGCCGCCGAATAGTGCCTTGGAGGCCGCATACGCATCGGTTTCGACCATTGATTCGGAGCATACTGCGCCGATCGAGGATCAGCGGTTGGACGCTGCCTCACGGGTTGCAATCTCAGAGGTGATCGAGCCAAACTCCAGCCCCGCACTCCGCATGGCCCGTGACTCCGAGGATCCGGACTCCTCCCCGGACTCCGAACCCCCCGCGCCCCCGCCAATCGAATCCGATTGGGCGCCGATAATGGAGTTCACCGCCGCAGACATCTTTCAGCATTCGCCTTTTGGCGACATCCTGAATTCTCTTAAGTCTCTCTCTTTATCAGGAGAGCCCTGGCCGGACTATGGTCAGCGAGGGTGGGATACGGACGCTAAGGAAATTCACAGCCCACCCACCACCCACTTTGTAGCCACTGTCGACGATCTAACCGACATGCTTGACTTCAGCTCCGAAGACATCGACGGCATGGACGACGATGTAGGAGACAAACAGGAACCAGCACGTGTAGGGCGCTGGAAGGCCACCTCGTCATATGACATATATATGGTGGATACTCCAAAAGATGGAGATGGCGATGGAACAGTGGGGGATGACGCCCCCAAGAAACAGCCGAAGCGCCGGCGTCAGCGGCGCCGCTCTAAATCGCGCCAAAGGAAAAACGGTGATTTCGGCACGGGAGATAATACTACCCCGGATAACGCCGAAGAAAACCCACCTCAGCAAGATTCGGCACAGGAAGATGGAGAAGCCAACCCTCATGAGAGAGCGGCAGACCGAGAGGTCGAGGATGATAACTATACGCCTCCCTCCGAAGATGAGGCAAGCCTCGATGACGATGAATTCGTCATACCATCAAACCCCGCCGAACAAGAGCGTTTTAAACGCAGGCTTTTAGCCATGGCAAGCAGCCTCAAGAAAAAGCAGCAACAGCTTAAAGCTGCCCAAGATTTGCTAGCTGACAGATGGACTGAAGTCCTTACGGCCGAAGAGTATGAACTCGAACGCCCCTCCATGAGTTACCCGAAGCGCGGGCCGCTACCCCGATCAGAGGAGGAAGCACCTACATCACCAGCGCATGACACGGCAGACCGGCCACCTCGCGGCCGCGACAGAGAGGCCTCTCGGCCCTCCACCCAAGCCATGCCCCGACGCCGCTCAACTAAGGCACGGGAAAATGCGCCCGACCTGCGAGACATACTAGAGGATACGGAAAGACAAACAACATCGATCTACGGATCGCGCAAGCGCCCTACGGCATGTGACAATGATCTTCACTCTGGATACAACAAATCCGGCCGGGCCGAACACAACAGACATAGCTCTTCCGAGCTACGTCGTGATATAGCCCAGTACAGAGGCGCCGCACACCCGCTATGCTTCACGAATGAAGTAATGGATCATAAAATCCCAGAGGGTTTCAAACCCGTAAACATCGAATCATACGATGGCACAACAGATCCGGCGGTATGGATCGAGGACTATCTCCTTCACATCCACATGGCACGCGGCGATGATCTACACGCCATCAAATACCTCCCGCTCAAACTTAAAGGACCGGCCCGGCATTGGCTTAACAGCTTGCCATCAGACTCAATCGGTTCTTGGGAGGACCTGGAAGCCGCATTCCTCGACAACTTCCAGGGCACTTACGTGCGACCGCCGGATGCCGACGACTTAAGCCACATAATTCAGCAGCCAGAAGAATCGGCCAGACAATTCTGGACACGGTTCCTAACAAAGAAAAACCAGATAGTCGACTGTCCGGACGCAGAGGCCCTAGCAGCCTTCAAGCATAACATCCGCGACGAGTGGCTTGCCCGGCACCTGGGACAGGAAAAGCCGAAATCCATGGCAGCCCTCACGACACTCATGACCCGCTTTTGCGCGGGAGAAGACAGCTGGCTAGCTCACAGTAACAACTTATCAAAGAACCCTGGTAATTCGGATACCAAGGAAAAAAGTGGCAGGACACGTCAGAATAAGCAAAAATGCCGCGTTAACAGCGACAGCAATGAAGACACAGCAGTCAATGCCGGATTCAAAGGCTATAAATCCGGTCAGCGGAAAAAGCCATTCAAAAAGAATACTCAGGGCCCGTCCAGTTTGGACCGAATACTCGATCGCTTGTGCCAGATACATGGCACCCCCGAAAGGCCAGCCAGTCACACTAACAGGGATTGTTGGGTGTTCAAGCAGGCAGGCAAGTTAAAGGCCGAAAACAGAGACAAGGGGCTGCACAGCGACGACGAGGAGCCCAAGCCGCCGAACAACAATGGACAGAAGGGCTTTCCCCCACAAGTGCGGACGGTGAACATGATATACGCAACTCACATTCCCAAGCGGGAGCGGAAGCGTGCGCTACGGGACGTATACGCGATAGAGCCAGTCGCCCCAAAGTTCAACCCATGGTCCTCCTGCCCGATCACTTTTGATCGAAGGGACCATCCCACTAGCATCCATCATGGCGGCTTCGCCACATTGGTTCTCGACCCAATCATCGACGGATTTCATCTCACAAGAGTCCTCATGGACGGCGGCAGTAGCCTGAACCTGCTTTATCGGGATACAGTGCGGAAAATGGGCATAGATCCCTCAAGGATTAAGCCCACAAGAATGACCTTTAAAGGCATTATACCAGGTGTAGAAGCCAACTGTACAGGCTCAGTAACACTTGACGTGGTCTTCGCATCCCCGGACAATTTCTGAAGTGAAGAGTTAATCTTCGATATAGTCCCGTTTCGCAGTGGCTATCACGCCCTGCTCGGACGAACCGCATTCACAAAATTCAATGCGGTGCCGCACTACGCATATCTCAAGCTGAAGATGCCAGGACCTCGAGGAGTAATTACGGTCAACGGAAACACCGAACGCTCCCTCCGTATGGAGGAGCATACGGCGGCTCTCGCAGCGGAGGTACAAAGTAGGCTTCTCAGGCAATTCTCCAGTCCGGCCATTAAAAAGCCAGACACTGCCAAGCGCACCCAGAGTAACCCATAGCAGGACCGCCTGGCACACTCTGAGCAAGCGTAGCAATGCGGCCCCAACCCCAGCTTCCGCGACATAGCGAAACCAGTACCTCGCGTACATAACTACGCCCTTGAAATACCATGGGCACAGGGGAAGGGGCACAATAACGTCACGCCCAAAATACGGCTTAAAACATACTAGGGGCTGCCGGATTCTTTTTTTAATTTTTTCTTACTTTCAGGACTCCATACTTCGGATGACCTGTTCGGCAATTCGACTGCCGCACAAAGATGCAAGATCCAGGGAGGCAGACAAGCCATGCCGCACTATGGAACTCCTAGGTGGTCTCTGTTACGAGCGGTATACCTGTTTTAAATACAATTCCGCGGCCTGCCCCTGGTCAGGACATACTGAATAGTCCAATATCTTTTGCTTACCGCACTATTTGTATCGTTCGGCTTTAATAAATAGCCTCTATATAAACAATGCATAGCTTTTGCCTATTTTATGCATTACTCTCTTTTATATATGTTCATTAATGACATGTTGCACCCGTACACTGTGGTACGGCAAGTACGCCAGGGGCTTCAGTACCCTTTAACATGGTGTGAGAAGTCCGTTCACTTTCACAAGTGCGGCACCCCGAACTTATAGCACTATATGCATCGGCTCCGAATCATGATTTGGGTCAATAGTTGGGTTTGCCCGGCTCCTATGTTTTGGTGCCTTACGTTCCGCTATATCGGCTAAGGTAGCACTAGGAGAACCACTGCGATTGTGCCCCGGTTGAGCTGGGTTAAGCACCTCAGTGGAGAAAGCTAAAACTGACTGTCATGATGAGGCGAGAGACCGGTCGCTGTTCGAGAGGTTTTTTCGAGTCCCTAAAGACTTATGCCGCTTCGAGCGAGGAGCCGGATTTGTCTGGCCAAGGCGTGGATAGCGCCCCGAACTCGGTCTTCCGAACTAGGGGCTTCACCGAAATTTAAAATTATAAAGTTCTATGGCTAAGTGAGAATGTTCAAGCATTATAGTCCGATTGCCTGGTTCGTTGTGCTGAGCGCCTCCCTCGAAGGACCCAACTATGGGAAAAAGAGCACTCAGGTTTATCCCGAACACCCCAGCACTAGTGGCATGGGGGTAGAAGCCGACGACTGGCCATCTCTCAATTTTTTGATAAACGGCCGCACAGAAAATAATATTTTAAATTCAACAAGCATTCCTTAAGCGCCTATGAACAAGTTTTCAGCGCACAGGATAAAAACGAGCGAGTTTATTCAAAAATTACATCCTTGGTACATTCATCCGCCACAAGGCGGGCACCCGCAAGAACATCCTTGTAATAGTTCTCGGGCTTGCGATGCTCCTTCCCCGGCGGCGGCCCGTCCTTCACAAGCTTCTCACCGTCCAGCTTACCCCAGTGCACCTTTGCACGGGCAAGGGCCCGACGGGCACCTTCGATGCAGACGGAGCGCTTGATGACCTCGAGCCTTGGACAGGCCTCCACCAGCCGCCGCACCAGCCCGAAGTAGCTCCCAGGCAGGGCCTCTCCGGGCCACAGCCGAACTATGAAGCCCTTCATGGCCTGTTCGGCCGCCTTGTGGAGCTCGACTAGCTGTTTCAGCTGGTCGCTCAAGGGCACAGGGTGTCCGGCCTCAGCATACTGAGACCAGAACACCTTCTCCGTCGAGCTGCCCTCTTCAGCTTGGTAGAATGTGGCGGTGTCGGATACGCTGCGGGGAAGATCTGCGAATGCCCCTGGAGAACTCTGGATTCGGGTAAGTAACAAGTAGTTTACTTTTATATTTCTGCTTTGCATAAAGAATGCCTTACCCACTGCTATCTTCTTAATCTCCTCCAATTCTTGGAGGGCCTTTTGGGCTTCGGCCTTGGCAGACTTGGCAGTCTCAAGGGCCGCCACGAGCTCGGACGGTTGGGTCTTTGACTCAAGCTCCAAACTCTCATGTTTTTTCATGAGAGCCTGAAGCTCTTGCTGCACCTTGCCAACCTGAGCCCTAAGTTTCTCTCGCTCGGTGCGCTCCGCGGCCATTTTCTTTTCGGCTTCGGACAGCGCCTGCTTGAGGGTCGCCACCTCAGTCATGGCCCCTATAATAAGCAGTGCAATCATGTTATTTTTTGCAATCACGCCTCTCTATAGGCACTTTTTCTATAAGGTATTTCCTACCTTCTTTTTCCTCGAGCTGCCGCTTGGCAAGGCCGAGCTCTTGCTCGGTCCGCTTGAGGTCCTGTTTCATGACACCCACCTCCGCACTCAGTGCGGCGGTGGATAGCAGCGAAGCCTGCACACGCATATTGACTCTTTATTGTTAGACTCCTGCGAAATTTACTAGATCCTCTATTCGGCTTTTCTTTCCGAACACCAAACAGAGCATCAGGGGCTACTGTCTATGCGGTTATATTTTTACATATTTTTACTTACCTCGAAGCCTGTTAGGAGGCTAGCGCAAGCTTCACTCAGTCGGCTCTTGGCGGACTGAACCTTCTGGATCACCGTACTCATAATAGTACGGTGTTCCTCATCGATGGAGGCGCCGTCAAGCACCTCGAGCAGATTGTACGGCACCTCCGGTTGGACGGAGGCCGCCGGCTCAGAAGGCTTGCTCCTCTTGGAAGGAGTTCGCCTACCGCGGTCCGGAACTGTTGAAGATTCCGGTGCGGTGTCCGGCACAAAGCTGGACTTGGAGCCCTGGGGGGTCTTGTCCCCTTTACTCCTGGGGTCCGGGAGGTCGCCTTGCGGCTCCTCCAGGACCACCTCCTCCTGCCCCAGAGCTCGTTGCGACGCCACTTCGGCGTCGTCCGCGGTGCGGGGGGAGACAGCGGGCGGAACTGAGTTCACATCCGATGAATCCAGGGAGCCGCTCGATGACTCGTTGAGTTCGGCCCGGGGCGGGCTGCATAATTATGTTCGACATTAGGGAAAGCTGTGCGACAAAGGAACGTCATGAGTTACTCTGATATCCAAACTTACGATTTCGCCGGATGCTTGGCCCTGTTTGGCCACTCCTCTTTGCCCTCTTCGGTGTTGGGGGCGTAGTCCGGCGGAGGGGTCTTCCTTTTCCTAGACCCCTCGGCCTCCCCCATTGGGGCGGCCTTCCTCTTCTCTCCTCCCCCCACTGGGGGGGAGAGGTTTCCTCTTCCTCCTCCTCGTCTTCACGGGAGGAGTGCGTCTCGGACTCGTCGGACGACGAGTCCGACACCACCATATGCCGGGAACTCTTTCGAGTCCCCGTGGCCTTCTTCTTCTTGGCCTTCTTCTCCGGCACCACATAAGGTGCCGGAACCAGCAGCTTCGCTAGTAGAGCGGGGGCTGGGTCTTCGGGCAAGGGAGCCGGACAATTAATCGATCCGGACTTCGCCCGCCAAGCCTGTCAAAGGTAAGGGAGTTTAGATCCCGCATAGAGTCAAACTATGAAAAAACTTAACATCCTGTAAAAGGTGAAAATAGCTTACCTTGCTAGCGTGACGCTGCGAGCTGTATCCGCGGTCCTCGGAAGCGGATGCGGGAGCCTCGGCACCTTTGATTAGCGCCTTCCAGACGTCTTCATACGTCGTGTCGAAGAGCCTGTTAAGGGTTCGATGCTGTGCCGGGTCGAACTCCCACAGAGTAAAGTCCCGTTGTTGACACGGGAGGATTTGGCGAACGAGCATGACCTGGACTACATTTACAAGCCTGATTGGCTTGTTTACCAGGGACTGGATGCATGTCTTCAGTCCGGTCACCTCTTCCTCGTTACCCCATGATAGGCCCATCTCTTTCCAGGACATGAGCCGCGTGGGGGGTCCGGATCGGAACTCGGGGGCTGCAATCCATTTCGGATCGCGTGGCTCGGTGATGTAAAACCACCCGGCTTGCCACCCCTTTAGGGTCTCTACGAAGGAACCCTCGAACCACAGGACTTTGGCAATCTTGCTCGCCATGGAGCCTCCGCACTCCGCCTGGTTGCCGCACACCACCTTGGGCTTGACGTTGAAGGTCTTGAGCCAGAGGCCGAAATGGGGACGGACGCGGAGGAAAGCCTCGCACACGACGATAAACGCCGAGATATTGAGGATGAAGTTCGGGGCCAGATCGTGGAAATCCAGGCCGTAGTAGAACATGAGCCCCCGGACAAATGGGTGCAGTGGAAAACCCAGTCCGCGGAGGAAGTGGGGAAGGAATACTACCCTCTCATGGGGCCTTGGGGTGGGGAGGAGTTGCCCCTTCTCGGGAAGCTGGTGCGCGATGTCTTCAGACAAGTATCCGGCCTTCCTAAGCTTTTTGACGTCGCCCTCCATGACGGAGGAGACCTTCCACTTGCCTCCCGCTCCGGACATCGCTGGAGAAGGTCGAGGTGGGAAGTACGGGCTTGGGCGCTGGAGCTCGAGTGCGCAGGAGATGGGTAGGCAAAGGAGGAAGAAGGCGTAGGTAAAAAGGGGGATCCTTATCCCCTTATATGGGCGGATGCGGTTATGCGTCCCCACCTGCCTAATAAAACTCGCTTGCCTCCCAAGCGTCGTGGTAAATGGCGCGGTTGGGTTACCCACATCCGTATTGATGAGAATCCCGTAAAGGGGGTACACGATCTCTGCTTTGACAAGACGTGCCAAGGAAACCGCCTCGCAAAACATGCTAAGGTGGAAAAGTAAAAACGATTCGAGTAAAGGACTTGGCCACAGTGTGATAACGCACTGCGGAATACGTCAGCAGATTTGATTTGTGTTAATATTATTCTCTCTATGGCAATATGTGGAAGCTTATTTTGCAAAGCCGGACACTACTCTTAGTGTTTACAATCTTCTATGAAGGACTTGGAAGAGGAACCCGCCTTGCAATGTCGAAGACAATCTGCGTGCCGGACTTGTCGTCATTGAAGCCTGGTTCAGGGGCTACTGAGGGAGTCCTGGATTAGGGGGTGTTCGGGTAACCGGACTATACCTTCAGCCGGACTCCTGGACTATGAAGATACAAGATTGAAGACTTCGTCCCGTGTCCGGATGGGACTTTCCTTGGCGTGGAAGGAAAGCTTGGCGATGCGGATATTCGAGATCTCCTACCATTGTAACCGACTTTATGTAACCCTAACCCTATCCGATGTCTATATAAACCGGAGGGTTGTAGTCCATAGGCAATCAACTCCATACACAACAATCATACCATAGGCTAGCTTCTAGGGTTTAGCCTCCTTGATCTCGTGGTAGATCTACTCTTGTACTACCCATATCATCAATATTAATCAAGCAGGAGTAGGGTATTACCTCCATCGAGAGGGCCCGAACCTGGGTAAAAAACATCGTGTCCCTTGTCTCCTGTTACCATCCGGCCTTGGCGCACAGTTCGGGACCCCCTACCCGAGATCCGCCGGTTTTGACAACGACACTCGCCCAATCACTCTGGTAAGTCTTCAAGGTAGACTCCCAAACCTTCACAAACTTCGTTCACCGGCAATCCACAATGTCTCTTGGATGCTCAGAATGCGACGCCTAACCGGCTGGAGGATGCACAGTCCTCAAGTGTAATAAGTCTTCAGATCACACAGACAAGAAGACTTAAGTGATGCCTAATTCTCTTTGGCTCTGGGTGGTTAGGGCTTTATCCTCGCAAGGAATTCTCTCTCAAAGGCTTCGAGGTGGGTTGCTCTCAAACGACAAAAGCCGTACTCTGAATCTGAGCAGCCAACCGTTTATGGTTGTAGGGGGTGGGCTATTTATAGCCACTTGGCAACCCGACCTGATTTGTCCGAAATGACCCTGGGTCACTAAGGAACTGACACGTGTTCCAACGGTCATATTTCAAACTCACACGGCAACTTTACTTGGGCTTCAAGCAAAGCTGACTTGCCCGACTCTGGACAAGATTCGCTCTCAAAGTCTTCACTCGAAGACATAGGTTTTGTTTAAGCATCACTTCAGTCATTCTGACTGGTTCTCTTGGACCCCCACTTAACAGTACGGTGGTTCCTATGACTCAACACAGAAGAAAGAGAACTACGAAAGATCTAAGTCTTCGAGCTCCATAGGCTTCATGTGGTGTCTTCTCTTGTCATAGTCTTCAATGTGAATATCTTCATATACCACCTTTGACTTCAATGTCTTCATACATTTTTAGGGGTCATCTCTGGTAGGAAAACCGAATCAATGAGGGACTTCTACCTGTGTTATCCTGCAATTCTCACAAACACATTAGTCCCTCAACTAGGTTTGTCGTCAATACTCCAAAACCAACTAGGGGTGGCACTAGATGCACTTACAATCTCCCCCTTTTTGGTTATTGATGACAAACTAGTTGAAGTTTTCAACAGGGAATATAATCTGTGAAATTGTAAAGGATAAGGAATTGTCTTCATAAGTTGCAAGGGCTCCCCCTGAAGATGTGCATATAAGTAATTTGCTTTTGGAATGCAAATGCACATGGCAGGTTGTACTTGTGGAGATCCACTTCAACTTATGATGACAATCCACTATGCATGTGAAAGTATATGAAGATAATGACATGCATAATGGAAAATGGACGTCTGCAGAATGATCTAAGTGCGGAATTTATCGTCGCAACACAAGGTGGCAGATAAGTAGCAGACGACCATCGAGTTTAAGTGTTACAACTCAAAGAACCAAATGTAGCAAAACGAGAGTTGTAAGCACGAAGCAAAATATAAAGCACCCGCCCATATGGACCCGCTTGAAGACTATCAACCTCATATGATTCTCCCCCTTTTGTCAGTAAGGACCAAAAAGGTTTGAAGACATAGAGCATCTACTCGTTCCCATGAGGAGTAGGTGAAGCAGCAGGGTCGTTGGTGGTGTTTGGCGGTGTTGAAGAGCTTGGAGCAAAGTCGAAGCGTGCTGAAGGAGGTGGCGGTGAAGTAGCATCATCTTCATCCTCGATCACTCTGGCATTCACAGTTGCAGCAGAGCAAGAGAACTCAGAGTCTTCAAGGGATGGAGTTCGTCGCAGCACTGCCCTTCGAGGAGGTGTGGAGTCAAACTTGAATCGCTCAGTGAAGCCATCCTCTTGAAGATCATCTTCAGAACACATCAGTGTCAGCCCTTTCCATGTGCGGCGAGAAGTTTCATAGGCAACAAAAGCATTCTTGGTGGCAAGATTGCGAATGCGATTAACATCCACCAAGAGGCTTTGCATCTGACGCTTCAGCCAGTCATGATGCCTATCCTGTTTCTGATGAAGAGCCACAAGAAGCTCTCGATCGTTGAGAACACGAGTGCACTTCTTGGGTCGTGGAGCAGTTGTACTGTCAGTGGCTTCAGTGAGAGCAAGATGCGGTGCACGTGTAGTGCCAGCCAAAGGATACACACGAGTTACGGCTTCAACGCCTTCAACGTTCTGAGTGAAACTTTGATGCTCTGCATTCTGAAGACTGAGAGGTTCCTTGGCAGGCTCAGGATAGATGGCTTCAATAGACATATCCACATTAGGCAAAAAGATCCGATGGTTGCGGGCCAGGGGCTGATATGAGATAGCGGAGTGAAGTTTGATCAGCCGCATCACCCAAGGGGCGTAGAACTTCAAACCAAACAGATCTGAGCCAGATGCAGCAAGTTGGCGAATGAAGAAATCCTGTGTATTGAAGCATTTTCCATGAAGAATGTAGAAGACCAAAGTCTTCATTGCACCTTCCAGCTTGGCATAGGGAGAATGTCCTTTGATTGGCCAGAGAGTTCGCCTTATGATGTGATAAATGGTTCTTGGCAGATAATCAAGGTCTTCAATGAAGAACTCCGTGGGATAAGCAGCATCTTGGGGCAATGGCTTCATCATACCGAGCATCTGACTCATATTAGGTTCAGTCTTCTGAAAGATGCTCTCAATAGCTTCACTATGAAGCTGACAGCCATGCTCGTAGAGATCGCCAGGAGTGGGCAAACCAGTGAGCTCAATGATGTCAAAGGCTTTGGCTTCGTGATGAACGTTTCCTGTCATCCACTCCAGGACCCAAGTCTTCGGATCTCTGCTATACCCGCGGATGTGAAGCGTGGCATAGAATTGGAGCAGCAACTCTTCATTCCAATGCTCTTGGTCAGTGACGAACGGCAGCAGTCCAACCTCTTTGAAGCAATCCAGAGCTTCTTCCAGACAGGGCAGACCAGCTATAGCTTCAATGTTAAGATGCTTGTGGGGGAAGATGCGACCTTGATTGTATAGAATGCAGGAGTAATAGCTTCGTTGCGGATAGCTCCAGAACCGATCAGATGATATCCTTTCCCTTGAGTAGAGGTTCCTGGAGCTATTGAAGAATGTGTTGGCTGCTCTGAAGCCATTGATATTGAAGGATCCAGGTGCTGATGCAGGACCTGGGAACCTGGGCAATCTTGGGATTGGCTTCTGTACCTGAGGCCTGTGCTCAACATGATAGTCGAACTGGGGAGCGGCAACAGACTCAGGAACAGAAGTGGAGGGATCAGTGGCTTCGGTGACTTCTGGTGCTTTTGTTGGTGAGGGCTCCACATTAGCTTCAGCCATGACAGCGTCAGTGGCTTCAGTGGTGTTGGTGGTGGCAGCCTCAAGATGTTCAACCTCCACTTGACGAGCAGGAGGATCGGTCACGATCACGTTCTCCTCGAGAACTGCTTCTTGGTAGGACAGGGGAGTGGCAACTTGTGGGACTTCTTCTTCCGCGGCTGATGCAGCCGGATTGTCTTCAGCAGAGACTTGAGGCCTTGGACCTTTGCGAAGCCTATGCAACGCAGGCGACGCCTGTGTAGTTGGAGTTGGCTGGGCCTCAAAGTCTTCTTCCTCTTGTGGGCGATCAGCCCATGAAGCATCCTGAGCGATTGGCGTCAGAGGACGACCAATGCTGATGAGTTCGTTGTGCGTTAGCACAGGCGATGATACCTGTTGGTGTTCTAGCTGAGGAAGGGCTGCATCATCTTCAACATGGTCATGATGACCAATGTCTTCAGCAGCGATGGGATCAGCTGCTGGAAAGTCTTCAGCTTCATGAGCCTTTGTGAAAGCAGGCTCATGGATAGTCAGTTGACGCTCTTGATGTTCAGCGTCAGGGCGAACCATGGAGATGGGTTCAACAATTAAGGGCTCTGTGGGAGCATCCCGTTCCTTCTTGGTCTTCCGCTTCTTCTTGGAGGGAGCAGTAGTAGAGGCTTCAGGATGTTTCCTCTTTCTGGCTTCAGCCTCAGCAGTCCTCGTCTTCTTCAGTTCTGAAGCGGTTGACCTGGCCTTTGGCTTCGAGCTAGTCATGCTAGTTGGGAAGACAATGGGATCTGCTTCCTGCCTTGGTGCGTCGGGTTCGGCCATAGCGGGCTTCTTCTTCTTCTTTGCAGCCATCCTGGGGTCGATGCCAGGACGCCCAAGGGCCTTGCGCTTCTTAGCCTCATTGTAGGCTTGCACACATCTGTCAGCCAGAACCTTCATGCGCTCACGCGAACCCTGAGCTTCTGCATGTTTCTTGAGAAAGGCTTCCTTGAGCTCGTGCAGCATAATCTTGAAGTTCTTCACCTCTTGCACGCTGAGCTTGGCCATATGCTTCTTGAACTGAGATTTCTCAAAGTCAATCTTCTGCTTCAGTTCAACAATGCGCTGGGCGATAGCTAGCTCTGAAGCAATGGCGCCATGGAAGGCGACACTGAGGCCAATGGGTAGTTGCAGATCTTCGAAGCTGATGTTTGGCGTGTCAAACCACTCGTCAATGAAGTTGTGGATGATGGTTACATCAAAGAGAGGCAGATCAATGAAGATTTCTGCTTCTTCTTTGCTCTTGATGAGTTTCTCAAGAGCGTCATCTGCAAGACCTTCATCACTTGACAAATCAATGGCATCATTGCGCAGAATGGCAGCAGCTGTTAGCTCTTGGCCAGTGTGTGGCAGAGGCATCTTGACCTTCTGTGGCTTGGAGATGCGTGACAAATCTTCAGACTGCACACTGTCTTTAGGAGGTGCAGTTTCCAGTGGCTTCGCCCGTGAGATTTTTGGAGCAGAGGCAGGCTTTGAAGCTTTAGGCTTCTTCAACTTCTTTGGCTTCGGCGCTGTAGGCGCTTCATCTGATTCAGCGTCAGCTGCAGGCTCATTCACTGCAGTCCCTTGAACCAAGATATGGGTGATGAGGCCTTCAAGGTTGTAGAAAGGACCGACGACATTGGGTTCTGCATCTCGTGTGCCATCAGCCCTTGGAGCTGAGGGACCAGGGTTGAAATCTAGTCCCAATGTCTTCTTGTTTTGCTTCGCTGAGTTATGGGCAAACTGCAAGTTGCGCTTGAACAGAATGTCGTCACGACACCATAGTAGTGACGATGGGTGTGCATCAACAGGCTGTGGCCCACGGACCATGCAGGGATAGAAGCCTTGTTCAATGGCTTCATCTCTGGACCTGGGTTGAAGATTCTTGTATAGGATGTCTCCCCACGGTCTCTTGATGGCATTTCTCTCAGCATATTCCTGGGTTACAAATCGGTATTTGAACCATTGTTCTGCCCAATATCTTCGAATCCACTGGATTCAGGTCTTGCGCTGATTGTAATCCTCTTCAGGATCTGTCTTGTACAGTTCTGAGAGGTCATCTGGCAGATCTCTAGATGTTTCTCCACGACGCTTTCTGCCACCCTTCCTTGCTGATTTCTCTGAAGCCATGAACTTTAAACTGAAAGGCTTCAACACGTTCAAAGGCTTCAAAGATTTTCGCTTGCTGGACAAACAGGAACTTGCTTCGGGAGAATTTATATGATGCTGTAAGAATTCTGCAAATGAATGCAGACTATGAGAACCAAGGGATTCTCCCACGGACATGTACCTGTGACAGCATTAAGGTGCGAGGGAAGGGGAAGAGGTCATATGCATTCTCAGAAGATTTTGAATATAAATCAGTTTAGAAGACATTGACCTCATCATGCGAAGACATTCACTCATAGATAAGAAGTTGGTTCCAGATTTGTACGAATCCAGAGATCAGTACAAGTGAGGAATCTAACTACTTTGTGAAGCATAAGTGAATATACTAGGCATGTTATGAGATGCAGTATGAGAGAGATCTAACTTGTGTGAATAGAAACTACTTGTGGTAGAAAGTGACAAAGCCATAGGATCAACGGTGCCGTAAAAAGGAAGTTTTATTTACCACACTAAGAACTGCTAGACGGAGTGGAAGATGAGTCCAAGCAGTTCGATCTTCCGTGCCCTAACTTGGCGATGGAGGACACCTACGGCGACGGCGGAGAGGACGATGTCCGCGGTCGGCGTGAAGACGGCGTCGGAGAGGTTGCGGCAGCGAAGCGCTTCGTCGCCGGCGTCGTCGAGGGCTAGCTGTGGCGCTAGGGTTCGTGCGAGAGTGGAAGAAGAGATAATGACCGCCGTGAAGTGTGTATTTATAGGTACATGGGCGGCACTGCGTTATTACACATGTGCCCCTGGCTATTCGCATCTGAGGAACACGTGGCCATCATGTAGAATTTTGGGGTTTGTTCCACGTCCCACGCACGCCTGGATTGTCGGGTGGTCGTTCCTACTTCTCCGGGTTTCATGTGGAGGAATGAGCATTGAAGGTGGACTTAAGGTTTGTCTTTGTATCTTCTGCTGACAAGGACGCAGAGAAGACATTCGACAGTTTCAATAGAATGCATATGATTTGGAGAGATAGAGTTTGAGATAGATAGCATAGAGAGGTTAGGGTCCGATCACATTCACTTAGTTCAAAAGATTCAACAAGAAGACATAGCTATAAGTGAATGCTGTAGAGGACAGAACACTAGTATATATATATAATCAACATAGTGAAGATAATCATGAAGACATGTTGAGATTGAAGCCAAACCAAATGTGAAGACATAGCAAGGTAACGCCATGAGTGAAACACTTCAAAATAGAACTTTTGGTGGTGGCGTTACCCACCGTATAGGAAGTATTAGACCCAGACACGGCGCACAATTATCCTGGCGCTCCGAAGTCAAATTCCACATTAATGTATTCACACTTAGAATGTATGTCTTCATTGATTGAAGATATACTTTACTTCGTGTGTTGCACATCTAAGTCATCAATATGCATGAGGGTTAGGATGTGTGCCTGATCACAGGACATTTGAGGATTCCAGGATATTTAGCTCACACCGTAACTTGCAAAATCTCTTCTCATCCAAGGGCTTGGTGAAGATATCTGCCAATTGCTCTTCAGTGTTGACGTGTATGATATCAATATCTTCCTTCACAACATGATCTCTGAGAAAGTGATGACGAATTTCAATGTGCTTTGTCTTAGAGTGCTGAACTGGGTTGTTGGCAATCTTGATGGCGCTTTCGTTGTCGCAGTAGAGTGGCACTTGCTTCAGATGAATGCCATAGTCTTTGAGCGTTTGCTTCATCCACAGAAGCTGAGCACAGCAAGATCCAGCAGCAATGTATTCAGATTCAGCAGTGGAGAGAGATACACAGTTCTACTTCTTTGAAGACCAACATACAAGTGATCATCCCAGAAAGTGACATGTGCCTGATGTAAACTTGCGATCAACTTTGTCACCAGCATAATCAGCATCCGAGAATCCAACCAGATCAAACTCTGAGCCCTTTGGATACCATAATCCTAGAGTTGGGGTGTGAGCCAAATATCAAAGAATTCGCTTCACAGCTAAGTGATGCGACTCCTTTGCTGCCGCTTGAAATCGAGCACACATGCAAACACTAAGCATAATATCTGGCCTAGATGCACATAGATAAAGTAAAGAACCAATCATGGAGCGGTATACCTTTTGATCGAACTCTTTACCATTGTCGTCAGGACCCAGATGATGCTTGGCTGGCATTGGCGTCGTGAAGCCTTTGTAGTCTTGCATACCAAACTTCTTCAGGAAATCTTTGAGATACTTCTCTTGAGATATGAAGATGTTGTTGTGTTGCTGTCGTATTTGAAGACCGAGAAAGAACTTCAGCTCTCCCATCATAGACATTTGATATTGCTCTTGCATCATATATCCAAACTCTTCACTGTACTTCTGATTGGTGCAGCCGAAGATAATGTCATCCACATATATTTGGCACACAAATAGTTCACCATCATATGTCTTCGTGAAGAGAGTGGGGTCGAGAGAACCAGGTATGAAGCCTTTGCTCTTCAGGAAGTATTTGAGTGTGTCATACCAGGCCCGAGGGGCTTGTTTGAGGCCATACAGTGCCTTGTTGAGCTTGTATACCATGTCAGGATGTTTTGGATCTTCAAAGCCAGGAGGTTGTGCAACATACACTTCTTCTTCAATCTTGCCATTGAGGAAGGCGCTCTTCACATCCATTTGATAAAGAAGTATGTTGTGATGATTTGCATAGGCCAGCAGTATGCGTATGGCTTCAAGTCTAGCCACAGGAGCAAATGTTTCATCGCATTCAATGCCTTCCACTTGAGTATATCCTTGAGCAACGAGACGAGCTTTGTTTCTGACAACTTGACCATGCTCATCTTGCTTGTTGCGGTATATCCATTTGGTGCCTATTATGTTGTGCTTCCGAGGATCGGGACGCTTGACCAGTTCCCATACATTATTCAGCTCAAACTGTTGAAGCTCGTCTTGCATAGCTTGAATCCATTCAGGTTCCATGAAGGCTTCTTCAACTTTCTTGGGTTCTGTTATTGAGACGAATGCAAAGTGCCCACAGAAATTTGCTAGCTGAGTTGCCCTTGAACGAGTGAGTGGACCGGGTGCATTGATGCTATCAATTATTCTTTCAATCTGCACTTCATTGGCAACGCGAGGATGTACAGCATGAAGATTTTGCTCTTGCTGATCATTGTCGTTGTTAGAAGGAATGTCTTCAGGCTGAGCATTGTCTTCATGTTGATCAGGTGCTGAGATGATAAATTCTTCTTCAGGATGAGCTTCAGAAGGTATAATTTCTCTAGTTCCCATTAGCTTGATTGATTCACTGGATGGAACTTCATCTAGCACATTTGGCAGTTGCTCTCTTTGTGAACCGTTGGTCTCATCGAACCGCACATCCAATGTTTCAACCACTTTGTAATGAAAGAGATTGAAGACTCTGTAGGAGCGCGAATCCTTTCTATATCCAAGCATAAAACCCTCATGTGCTTTTGGTGCAAACTTTGAGGTGTGATGTGGGTCCTTGATCCAGCACCTGGCGCCAAATACTCTGAAGTAACTGACATTTGGCTTCTTGCCAGTAAGGAGCTCATAAGATGTCTTGTTCAGAAGCTTGTGAAGATAAACACGATTGATTGTATGGCATGCAGTATCAATGGCTTCAGGCCAGAATTTTCTTGGAGTCTTGTGTTCATCTAGCATCGTTCTGGCCATCTCAATGAGTGTTCTGTTCTTGCGTTCGACGACCCATTCTGCTGTGGCGTGTACGGGGCTGAGAATTCATGTGTGATGCCCAAGGTATCAAGATATGTATCAAGGCCAGTGTTCTTGAATTCAGTGCCATTGTCACTTCTGATATGCTTTATCTTGGCGCCATAGTTGTTCATTGCTCGATTGGTGAAGCGTTTGAAGACATCCTGCACTTCAGTCTTGTAAAGGGTTATGTGCACCCAAGTATATCTAGAATAATCATCAACAATGACAAAGCCATAGAGACAAGCAGTAGTAGTAAGAGTTGAGTAATGAGTGGGACCGAAAAGATCCATGTGAAGCAGTTCGAAGGGTCTAGTAGTGTTCATGATTGTCTTCGAGGGATGTTTGGCCCTCGTCATCTTTCCTGCCTCACAGGCACCGCATAAGTGATCTTTATTGAACTTGACGCCCTCGATGCCTATGACATGCTTCTTCTTTGCTAGGGTGTGGAGGTTCCTCATGCCAGCATGCCCAAGCCTCCGATGCCAGAGCCAGCATTCTGAAGCTTTTGCTAGAAGGCATACGGCAAGCCGTGGTCCTGCTGAGAAATCTACCACGTACAAATCATCTTTTCGATACCCTTCAAATACTAGAGACTTGTCAGATTCCATTAGAACAAGGCAACGATATTTTCCAAATATTACGATCATGTTTAAATCGCAAAGCATTGAGACAGACATTAAGTTGAAGCCAAGGGATTCAACAAGCATGACTTTATCCATGTGTTGATCCCTTGAGATTGCAACTCTACCTAGACCCAATACCTTACTTTTACCAGTGTCAGCAAATGTGATGTGGCTCTTGTCGGATGGACGTAAGGTTGAGTCCATAAGAAGGCTTCTTTTGCCAGTCATGTGATTTGTACACCCACTATCAATAATCCATTCTGAAGACGCTGGTGTCGTACCCTACAGTGCAGTTAGGGGGATAGGCTTCACGAAGAGCATTGTGAAGCAAAAACATTTGACGAACCAGTGGGTTATGAAAGCTTAGATCCAGATTAGGACTAATAGGGAGAGTGGCAAGCGATTCAGGAACGAAGTACATAGTAAGACCATTCGGGCATTTGATCTTGCGCCCTACAAGATGTTTAAGCTCCCCAGCAATAGCGTCAGACGATTTTGGTTTTCTGCTGGAGACCTTTCCCTGCAAAAGAGAGTT